>NW_019385334.1:197912-218396 GCF_000671375.1 Centruroides sculpturatus | reverse complement strand
ATAAAAATAAATATACGAATTTTTATAAAATTCAATTATTTAACCAAAAGTTCAAACTGTTTTAATTAATTTAAATTCAAATTTGTTATTGCATATTGGTTCAATTATAGAACAATTGTAAACATTCCAGAAAATTGATCAAATTGAAAATAGTTTGTTTGATTCTCAGCAATTCTCATCATTCTCAGTGGTAGATGTTATATAACAATTATTATGGTTGTTGAAATACTGAATATAAATGGGGTTTGCTTGCAAAATCCACGCGTGCAAAGTCGCAGGTAATAGCTAGTATTCTTATAAAAAGCTTCTTGTCTTTTAACTATTTAATCTACTGGGAGGTAAAAAAGACAAACAATTGTTTTAGCAGCATACCACAATGTAAGAGTAAAGAAACTTTGAATCTTTTGAGAGAAGGTGCAAAAATATTCTAAGTTATTTAAACAGAGGTTGCATATTTTAAAATTTGGAAAGGAACCACCCAAGAACACTTTTGTCTATTCTATTTTTATACTGCTGACATATTGCCAGGTAAGATATTTTTTACTATGCTAATTGTCTCAATGATTATTTCAAAAAGTATTGTGCATATTCACTGTGAAATGGTTGTTTAATATCTCATAAGATATTTTTATTTTTTGCATCTTTTGCCATTTATTACCATAAACTTTTAACTCTTAACTATGGTATGATATATTTTAGTTCAAATCAATCTTTTCCTTCTAAACTTATTTTTGTACTGAAAATGCTATTATTAAATATTAATAAAATAACATAATATTTAATAAGTCCTCCAATTTCTTGAAAACCTGATACATTAGAAGATTGTAAATACAAAACCTTCAACTTTGACATTCTGAATAGTGTAGAAGACCACACAGAATCAAAGATTTTTCAAACACAACTTCTTAAATTAAACTCCATTTAGTTTCTCTTCCTGAGATAAGCTAATATATTACTCAATTTTATTTTATTAATAAATATACACAATAGCTTTTGTGAAGGTCTTTACTTCTGCTACATGATAACCTTACAGAGCCACTCTAATGAGGACCATCCTTCTGAAACTCCAGAACATATTATTAAACAGACAGGACTTCAATTGGGCAGGATCTTGGACCTGTGCTCAGAATTTTTGAGCATCACTGTCCACAAGGACGAAAGGCTCAAAATTAGGAAACCAGCCACCCTGCTATTTGCAGTTTTAAACTAGTTCTATGGAATCTTACAGTAACTATGACAACAGCAGGAGATATCTCCAAAAGAAAACCTTTCCTACCCATTTGCTGAGGTGACCCGTACAAATGGTAAAGACAGCAATATAACTAGAGTCATTGTAAAAACACTAAATAAGAAAATCAACACTGAAGGACCAGGGGATAACCATGCTTTGATTGTTTACCTGAAACAGGATTCGAAAGAAAAGGTTGACATGGAAGAAATCAAATATACAGCAAATGTCCATCCCAATAAGCTCAAAGTAAATGTCATATCAATTACACACATTTGAGGAGAAGGATTCTGCCTTCTTGTACGCAATGCGAAGGACAGTAAACCTTATGTAACACAACACACACACTACCAAATGTTAACTACAAAATTAAATGTAAATTATCAGGGGAAAGATGACCTCACATGATTTTACTGAAAGTCCCCAACACTGTCCAAGACAAAGAGGTAACAGCAGTCATATTATGGGGTTGGCCAACTGGGTGTGTTTGTCAGAAGTCGCACAGTCACAACTATTGTGTAGAAGCAGAAAAAACTCTGAGACAGGTGATCCATGTTTTTACCATTTAATAAATTAAAGGTTTTCTTACAAAAGTGCTAATTCTTGCACGGAGAAACCAAATTAAGTCCGAAAGTTCATTAGGCTGTTTTCTCTTGGTCCCTCATCGATGTTTTCGAGAGCGCCAGCCCCAGGGCACAATGTCTGTCTTCAAAAGGATGGTCCTGGTAGTAGGGGTAATTCCTGAAGCAGGAACACATCGAGGAGAGATGAAAATCCAACAATGTTCCAGAAACATCAAGGGGATAGGAGTGATAAACAAAGATCCAAGAACGTCACATTCTTGAGTCACACGTTTTTATATGTTTTACCCCTTATTCTGCTTTTTGATTGGCCTCCCCTCGTCACCTGGTGACAATTTGAAACCGTTCAGAGGTGTAGGAGAGGTCAACAGCGCAACTAAACACAATTTCTCTCTAACTACATTTCCTTCAACTTGGTCTTTTCTACATAATTCATCTTTTGTTTTCCATTTTATATAAAAAACTTTCTTTGTTCAAACGAGACCTTTAAATCTTATTTTATTCCTTTTTGAAAACTGGGATCTTTATCATCTCATTTGATTGCTAACATTTGGACCCACAAAATTGATTTCCATCCAAGCCATCATAATATTCAAACAGAATACAAACATGTGGGGGTGATTATGATATTGAGCATTTTTCAGCAGCCTGCACAGTCAGTACATCCCTAACCAGTGATGACATTCGAAATATTTAACAAAGGGTTCGCTAACAGAAAATTTTTCCTTAACAATTTTTTTTTTCGCTCAAATAGTGCATCGGAAGGCTCTAGTTTAGTAGTGTTACAGAGTATAATACGTATATTTTAATATTTTTAAAAGAATCAAACCATTGAGAAATGTTACATATGTTTAACAAGGTTCAGAAAACTTTGAAAATGTTAACAACGGGTTCGGCCGAACCTGTGCGAACCCGCTGAATATCACCACTGTCCCTAACAAAAGGGTAAAATTCAAATGAACTGCAGACACATGATCCTGTCTGTCACCCCACCATTCCGGAACATCCTCCTCCAAAATAAGTACATGGTGTTGTCATGGGCAAACATAAAAGTAGACAACTATGTCTCTCTCTTGCATTGATATTGATGCTGTGGTTATGATCACTTGGTGAAATATTCTGATGAACAACAAAGTTGTAGCCATTGCTCCAAAAACCACAAATTTGAAAGCTATTTGAAATGCAGAGACACCCTGCTGCATAAACTGCCAAAAGGCTAACAAGGAGGTGAAAGACAATAAAAAGGTATACACACACCACAATGCCTACAGTCATTTGTGCCCAACAACATTGAAACTGAAGAACAGACAATCAAGAAAAACTATGCATTATAACTATTACAACTCCTCCAATATGCCTAACAACAGTATTGAGTATCATATTCTTCAGGTCAATCTTCAACAGGATAAAACCCCAACCTCTCTCCTTAAAACAGCTAAACAGTGGAACACATGCATAATTTTGATCCAAGAGCCCTACATTGTTAATGGTAGCTTCATTTTCTGTGGTAGATGGTCCACTTTTCCTCCAAGAGACAATAACCCAATTTCTAAAACAGGTATTTTCATCAGGAACCAAAATATCTCTGTTCAGTTCATGCCAAATCTTTTCCTGGATCACACTACTACTGTCACTCTGCACATCAATGGGAAAAATGCTATTTTTAACCTATTTATTGTTCTCTCTATGAAACAATAGACACTCTCTTAGACAAACTGGGGCCATCATCAGTCAGGATCCCTGGTTGATAGGGGGATGCCAATGCCAAGAGTAATCTCTGGCATAGCCCACAGAATGACACCAGAGTTCATCTCCTTGAAGACTTCATTGCAAACCAAGGCCTAACCTTCTGCAATACCAGCACTGACAATGACAACAGTCCCTTCCCACCTACTTCACTGAACACAAAGAGATTGATGATGTGCTTGCTAATCCCAGTATGGAAGCCCTTATCAGCACCTGCAGCACAAACACCACTCCAAGCACAAGTGATCACTGATATATCAGGACCAGCATCAACATTCCCTACAACAAACCCCCACACAGCTACCTTTACTATCACTGAAGAGCAAAATTCTCACATCGACAAATATGACATCATAAGGAAACAATAGGTGAAAACCACACAAATCAGCTTTTAAATTGGGATTTTTCTGCACTGTACTTCAAGCTGAAGTTTATGCAACAACATAAATCTATGATAACGAATCTGTATCTTTTGTCAGATTCTTGAACAGCTCTACGAGGTCTGTTCAAAAAGTATCAAACCTTTTTTTTCCCCGCGTAAACCGTGCGAGAGGCCTCCTTCGGTGGAGTTGTGGAGGGGACAGTCATGCACAGCCCTGAATTTTTTCCCGCCTGCAGGAAGCGTCAGTCGTTGGCAATCGGCCTATGAGTGAGGTCATGTAGTGCACTCTCGTTGGATTCCACTAAGCTGGAAAATGACTGAACAACGTGAGCAGCAATATTACATCAAATTTTGCNCTGCAGGAAGCGTCAGTCGTTGGCAATCGGCCTATGAGTGAGGTCATGTAGTGCACTCTCGTTGGATTCCACTAAGCTGGAAAATGACTGAACAACGTGAGCAGCAATATTACATCAAATTTTGCCAAAAACCTTGGCGATACCCAAGCATAAACCATTCGCAAGATTCAGCAGGCTTTCGGGGACGATCCTCGAGGCCAAAAAAAGAGCGGCAGGTCCGCAGCAATATCAAAGGTCATGTTGACAGTTTTTTCGACTCTCGTGGGGTGGTGTGTCGTGAGTACGCACCACAAGGTCAAACCATCGCAAAGGAGTACTACTAGGAAGTCCTTCATCGTCTTTCCGATACAGTGCGATGCAAACGACCGGATCTGTGGTCGATCAAAACGTGGCAGCTTCATCGTGATAACGCATCCGCCCATTCTGCGCATCTGATTCGGGCTTTCGTCGCCAAACACAACACTCCTGTGGTTCGTCACACTCCGTACTCTCCCCACATGGCTCTGTGTGACCTTTGGCTATTTCCCAAGCTGAAAATGCCGCTAAAAAGAACCCGAATTTAGTCGAGAGAAGACATCGTGCGGAATCCGACAGACCGGCTGATGGCCATTCCAAAAGATGCGTTCCAGCAGTGTTTCCAGCAATGGCAGGAACGCTGGGAGAAGTGTATACATTACCAAGGAGACTACTTTGAAGGGGATTAGGGTTTTTGTACCTCAAAATCAATAAATTTATTTTTGCCAACCAAAGGTCCGATACTTTTTGAACACACCATGTATTCAGCCTGAACTAACAACACAGAAATGGATGTCTGCAATATCCAAGACTACATCAAGGAGAATACCCATGGCCGTATCATTCAGTTCAAATGGGTACGTGGACATGCTGGGATTGTGGACAATGAGGAGTCAGACTGTCTGGCCAAGGCTGCAGTCACTTCCTCTCTTCCATTGTCCTTCACCAAAATTTCAATTGCCACCATAAAAAAATGGAACATAGATCTAACTATTGATCAATGGCAACAGAAACAGGACACTTGCTTCGCAGACCACTCAACAAACAATTTCACCCCAAACATCAGAGATAGACTTAAATGGAATCACATGAGACCAATCTATCATCTGACACAACTGGACACTGCAACCTCAACAACGCCTACATAGAACGTTTCACCGAGGGACTCGACAAGCTGTCCTTGTGATAGCACAACTGTCCAAGACAGCTTCCATCTAATCTTCACTTGCCCCAAATTTACAAGTGAATGTGATCTATGTCAGTTATGTCCTTTGTAAGGTATTGTCCCCATAAGTATTATGGGGACAATACCTTACAAAGGACATAACTGACCAAGCAACCCAAACTTCCTCTTACAAGATATCAAAATCTTCAACAACTTTCTTAAAGAGAACAAAAGCTTTGGATCCAACTAGCCTTAGTGGACAGATGAATAGCACACCCAATCAAGAGGTGTCAACACTGCACAATAATAATAATAAAATTAATTATTTTTTCTTATCTACATATGGACTAATTTATTGTTTATTGTACATATCTGTAGGTAACTTATCTCTGATAAACTGATTGTTATCAACTACACTACTTAAGTGTAACCTTCTCAAGTCATTTCATGTTAACTTAGTTTGTAATCTGTAGTTAAATGCGTGTATATTATATATTAATGTAATATGAATATTGTTTATGTTTTATAAACTTTCTCAATCAAAACACTGTAAAATAACTCTATTTTCACCCTCTTTACTATACACTATCCAACCCACCAATCCTTCTTCCCCTTCCTCCTCATCTCATTTCAACCCTAGGTTATGCCTACAGGTGGCACCTGGGTCTTCACCAACTTTCTAAATAAAGTAATATAAAGTAAAATGTAATAGCCATATGCAACATTCTTTGCTTGATTATGATGAATCAAAAGAATGATTGCATAGAATATGCATGTGCTTCATAGATTTTTTTGTTACTTTCACTCAATGTGGATAAGTTTGGAATAGCTTTAGGTGATGAAATAGAGAACCATCTTGAAAATGAATCATGCAATATTGACTTTAGTATTATGGTACATCAATTCGGGTCTTCAGTTCATGAATTTCACAATGTAGAAAAATCTATTTAATCTTTGAATGGCAATGACGACTTTGCAATTATACAGTGGACACATACTTTTGATGATACAGCTTCCTTATTTGATTGGGATATATGTGAAACATTCATTAACAGTACCAAATTGTCTATACAGAGCAATGGAGTTAAAACAAATTATAGTATTAAACAAAAGTGATTATTCAAGAGTTCCATGCATACAAACAGCAGTTTTGGATGAAAAATTGAATGAGCAAAAATTAAAATACAAAAAATATACAAAATTTCTTCTTAGTTATGAAAGCATTAGCTTTTACTAGGCAAACGAAGATAAAACAACAATCTATATCAATGAGGATAGATCACTAATGAATTAAGGACAATAGGCAAAATAAAATTTTGTTGCATGGGACAGAGTATCCAAGTTACATGCATTAAATCATATGCACAAAGTTTAGTGCAATAAATAAAATAGCTTAAACTTTAGGAGCAACAGGCAGGTTTAAGATCATTCCTCCACAAGTTTGAGGCTAAACCATTAGCATTTAAGTCCCAATAACTGCATTCAGCAGACTCAACAGTTCCGGAGCAATTAAGTATTTTTCTGCTGAACACCCTCTACAGTAATGTTGTTTCAGAACATGTTTGGTGTCTTGACGTCCCATTTGGTAGCGTCTTTAACTTAGGCTACCTATCGCAACCTGAAATTGACCAACAAGGGCTGCTTTTTATTCCAATGCATATGTCATTCATCTTTCAGCAGATGTAACAATGTAACAACTACCAATTGAAACACCTTTGCTCAGTTACAACTGTTAATTCTGCTGAACACAGTCAATGTCATAATCACAGAAGTCTTCATATGTCATCAGATTTTAAGAATAAAGCAAAGGGACCTAAATGTTTCATATGTAATGAGTTCAGTCATTGTGAAATTTAATATCCTCTTGATAACAAGCAAGATAAAGTCAATCTAAACATTATATCCATTAATGAAGTCAAAGCCACTGATACAGGAAGTGAAATATCATTGTTTGAGAGGATGTTTACAAAATGATTGGATCTTCCAGGCTTTTTATCTCTCATTTAACTGATTGGCCTTGGTAATAACAGAATGAAGAAAGTTAATTACTTTCTTACAAGGTTTAATACTTTTTAATACAAATTAATGATTGTAAATATACATCTAGTATTAATGCAGTTCAAGACCATCTTTTAAAAGAAAATATGATCATTGTAAATAAATTATTTTCACATGCAGAAATTGTTACAAATAGAAAAGGAATATCCGCTAGGAAGATGAATTAGATTTGATTGATCATAAATGTAGATCAGGAAAACATATTTAATATTAGTTTTGATATGAAAGAAGCCTTAATGAAACAAGATCTTTCCAGAAAGATATCTTTGTGAATTTGTAGATCATTAAGGATTCTTAATGTGAAAAGTTTAGCGATTCTTCATGTAAAAGATGAGCAAAGAATGCAAAAACAAATGGATCATCAAAAATCAGAAATTACAGAACTTAGATAAGTTGAACAAGCAAAAGAAAATTAAGCATTCAAGTTGAATGCTATGAAAAAGAATTAAATGAAATTAAAGAAATGATAGATGCAGTTTTAGAAGCAACAAAAATGTTGAATTGATTGCTGAATGGAATTTAACACTTGAAGAAAAATTGAGGGAATTACAAGAATCGGTTGATTTGGAAAGATTACAAGACATCAATGAACAGCTAGAAGAAAGTGCAAAAGGAAGCAGAGCTAGAATTAACATTACAGTAGAGCATCGATTATCCAACCCCCAATCAACTGTCACATCGGTTAACCGACCGCATTCTAGTCGGCAAATTCAAACGTCCACTAGTGATGTGGCGCTACAATATTTGGCTATGTCTTGGCTACTTTAATATTTTTGTTAAATTTTGCGTGTTTTAGCTGGCAACACTGTCTCGACCATGAAAGGAAGCCAGTATTTAAACGAGGCTTAATTTTCTAATTTTTAACGATACAATAGCAACGATTATTACAGTAGAGCGTCGTTTATCCGAAAGAATTCCAGTCGGCAAATTTAAATTTTCGCTAGTGCTGTGGCGCCGCAATCTTTGGCTATTTCTTGGGCTACTCAAATATTTTACGTTTTTGATACTAAATTAACTTCTGAAGTATAATTTTTTATTGTTTTTATATTTTTCAATATATTTATTTTTTGTACAAAATAAAGAAATAATTTTTAACAATGCAATAGCCACGATTATTATTTTAAAAGGTTTACGTTAGCAGGGGTGCACAACCTGCAGCCCGCGGGCCACATACGGCCCCCTATCAATGTTTATGCGGCCCGCGGACAGTANCCTCCTTACATCATTCAATGAGAGGTTTGGTGAATTCCAGAAATACAAGATCTACCTGCAACTTTTTTCAACTCCATTTGATGTGAAAGTGGAAGATGCCCCTCCAGATGTCCAACTTGAGTTGATAGACATCCAGTGCAGTGATGAATTGAAATCACAGTTTAAAAATTCTAATCTTCTCACATTCTACAAAGAACTGCCAGATACATCATTTCCAAAACTGAAAGACAATGCTCAATTTTGTGCAAGCATGTTTGGCAGTACCTATGTATGCGAACAAGCGTTTTCGCTTATGCGCATACATAGTTGGTTAACCTGTTCCGTGTTTTGCACTTAAACAAGTGCAAAACACGGAACAGGTTAACCAACAAGAATTTGGAAAACCTGCTGTTGTTTCAACATCTGCCGTAATGGCAGATGTTGAAACAACAGCAGGTTTTCCAAATTCCAAGACATCAAGAAGATTGCCGCCAGCATCCAATCTCAGCCATCGCATTAATCACTTGGAGGTCTCGTCCCCAGTCAGTAAACTTAATCCTAATTTGACCCTTCTTCAAAAAAGGTTGTGCATCCCTGACTTAAACAACATACCCTATGAACCAATGTGTGGCCAACAAAAAAAAAAAAAAGTTCACCTCTAAGGTTTTTGTAGCACACCAGTCATCAGTACATAGGGTATATTGTTTACTACACCCGGTGTCACATGTTGTTGTTTACAATTTATTACTTCTTTAATAATTGAACTAAATTAATTTAAAAGTTCAAAAATGCATAAATAATATTAAATTTGAACTGAAAAAGTTTTCAGAACATATGTATTATCCACCTTTTTGCTTATAACAGTAAACATCTTATAAAGACATGGAATGGCTGCCCCACAAATTTCCTTACACACATTGGCTACATTCATCAGACTCAACAGTTCCAGAGCTTTTGAGTATTTTTCTGCCAAACACCCTTTACAGTAGCACTCTTTCAGAGCACGTTTGGTTTTTTGATGTCACATACGAAAGCATCTTTCATTTACACTAGCTATCGCTACCTGAAACTGACCAATGAAGCTTTTTGTTCCAACACAACATCACTCATCGTTCAGCAGATCCAGATTGCTACGTAACAGCTACAAATTTGTTCAGTTACAACTGTTGAGTCTGCTGAACGCAGACATTCATGCACTAGAAATGAGCAGGAAACTAACTGGACAACACAGGAAATTGGAGAATAAAGCAATGGCTTGAAAGCCTTCACATGAATTAGAGAAAGGATAATAATGATGTTTTATAAATTCAACATAAATTTATGAAACTTGTGTCTTCTTTGTATAGCTACTTGTTAATTAACAAAGAGAATTTAAAATGGATTCACTGTCACTGTACGCCATCTTGTAAAAACTAAAACAAAATATACTCAAATTAATTAAAATATCTATAACCATAAGGTAGATAATAGGAAGGGCTTATCACACCAATTTACGGTTTTTATACTTATGTAATCATCTTATTGTACACCCCTTTTTGTTTTATTAAAATTTTTACTTTGATTCTTGAGCGTTTGTGCTCATTATCATTGGTGTGTTAAGCCCTTCCTATTATCAACCTTATGGTTATAGATATTTTAATTAATTTAATTATACTTCGGGCTAAAAGCAATTTCTGTAATGAAAATATACTCCAACAACACAAGGCTGGAATTTGCCCTATAAGTTATGTACGGTAATAACGAACAAACAATGAAATCAAACGGCTAAATCTGAATTAGATCATTACTGAGATTAATATAGAAAAAATAAAGGTAAATGAATACTCGACGAACAATAAGTCGAGAATGCGACTTCCCTAACATGGCTTTGGCCCATGATGTAGACTAGTTACTTATTTGTTATACCTTTTTTTTATTTCTGGCACGTGTTCATCCCTAAAATCTCGATATTCTAATGTTTTACTATTGTTTTTTAAACATAACATCTACATTAGCTTTATATAAACGTAAAACTAATCGAAACTTAAAATAAATATAATACTTACTTACCAACAACTACAGCTTAAATGCTTTCTAAATGCAGCTCCGTCTAAATTAAGCGGGTGTTTGACGTAACAACTACGTTCGGTCACGTGACTTAAAGTAACGAATCACAAATTATTTTTAGAAATGATGAAACAGCATAAAAAAATAAGCATGAAGCCTTAAGTCAGTGAGCCAATGACGTGATCGTTTACATATGAAACAAACAATGTCATTGGCTTGCTTGACTAGTGTCGCCTACATATTTATTTATTTGTCAATAAATAAACGTAAGTAATACGTTTATTTATTGACAAATAAATAAACGTATTACTTACGTTTATTAAATAAAAATTTATTAAATTTTAATTTATTTATTAAANTCCTGTAGAACGACCATTATCAGGAATAAAAAATAAATAAAAAAGTAAAGTAATACGAAGCAAACTTTTTTTTTATTTGTGATTGGGATAAAATTAATATTAAATTCGTTTTACCGGTAATGTCGCATAGTACTTTGACCATTTTTGTTCCGAATTTATTAAATTCTCTCTCATTTCCCAGAATTCTTATAGGTGATTCTCTTCGCCATAGATTTAATAAGTTCAGAAATATAAAACATTCATTAAAAAGTCCTTTTATTTTCAAGAAAAATAAGAAATAAACAATGAACTATATTTTTCATTTCATGCATAAAAAATACTACGATTCGGTCCATACGCTAGTCACCTAATAGTTACAGTATTTATGTCTTCTATGAACTAGAGAGGGCACTACGTTATGTGGTTTTGCTTCCAGTTTATGCGAACTGTAGTTGTTTATCAAGAAATTTTATATAAAGGGCAGGGCATATTAGCTATATTCAGAAAATTCTAATTGAACAGAGGTGTAATAACAATCACTAACCAAATATCTTACAATAAAAATGACTTAACTTCTTTCGCCCTGTGGTTACTAAGAGACCTCTTTAAGCAAGCCCATTATGGGTTTGGTCAAGCCCACAATGGGACAACCGGGTGGTGGCCTATTGTGGGCTAGGCACAATGAGGCCCGACATATCCGGACGGATCAACCCCCGAAAAATTACTGGAGATTTAACGACCCGTTCGGATTCGATCCCGGGTCCCCCAGAGCACTAAGCTGCCACCTTGACCGCTCAGCCATCCGGCCTTTCTGTGATACTATTGCTACGTAAGGACAATGAATCTTCTGAACGATAATTCGTTTGTTCAGTTTATGGCAACGGGCAACGCAACACTTGGGCGATCTGCCTGGGGGATGCCTTCCGGGAGATCTTTTTTAAGGGTAACTGGCCCTTATTTAGGCATTACAGACGAGGAGAAAACCCGGAAAACTTCACGTGGCTAGCCCGTCCGGGCGAGGCGCGAACCCACGACCGAACTCCAGTGTTCAGGGTACGAAGACCGCTTGGCCACTGGTGGGCCTTCTGAACGATCTGAACGATGGATTACGAGTTGATGCGAGTAGTTGACGACGCTACATTAGCTTCTGTTCTTTTCCACAAACTTAATACATTCGAAATAAAATAAATTCATTCTTAAATGTAAATGTACTGTACTGTACTTATTCGTTTTTAGTTCTGACAGTTGAGTGTGGATGACGGCCGGATAGCCGAGTGGTTACGATGGCAGCCCTCTGTCTCTAGGAACAGGAGATACTCTATTAGTTTATGAGGTCGTAAAATTGTGTAATGTCTAACTGTAACTATCCAATTATTTATAAGTTTACTTGCAACGGTAAAATTACTTAATTTTTTTCCAGTTTCCGGGGTTTCGAAACCGGGGTCCATAAGCATGTGTCTCAGGGGTCTAGTGGGCAATCCGGCACTGGCTGCATCTTTCGAGCTTCATTACTTTTATTTCTTTTCGTCGCTGAATAGTCCGTTAAATAGCAACATAAACAAAAATAAATCACATAACTTTTGTGCATCATTACTTAGTCATGTGATTTTAGCGTCGATAGATGGTAACGCATATAAAAATTAGTAACCATAGTTCAAAATAGTAACAATTAGTTCATAAGTCGACTTTCATTCATCTCATATTTAAAAAGATTAAAAAGAAGGCATCGTACTATCTCAGAACCTGATACAATATACAAACAATGATATTAATTCATTAACTCCATTCTTTTGTTGCTTTGTCTCTTATAGACCTACTCCCACTTAACAGACAAATGCGTATTAATTACAAACATTACAATTACATTTTAAATATTAATTACAAATATTTATTTTAGCTTACAGCTTCAGAATTACTTGTATAAATAAATAAATTTTCTACAGTTAAACATGTAAACTGCAATGAGTATTGACTTAAAAAATCAATTTATTTTCTGTTTTGTATTTTTTGTTTAATTTAAAATATTTTGTTAATAAATTAAAATATGATTTAATTTCTAAAACGGAAAATTTTAATTGTTATTTATCAAATACACATTTTAAAAGTAATCACAGTACGGGTTACTGGAACTAAACCGGTAATTATTTGCAGGGAATCCATTGAAACATGACATCGTCAACAGCAAATAGCCCTCCAGATTGATTTGTTGGTGTTGATACAGCTACAAGTGCTATCTGAAATTAAAAATCAATAATTAAAATCGTCTCTATAATTTTATACATGAATGTAATTCCTTACATTTTGCCGTCATTTCATTTTTTTTTAAATAATTATTTCGAAATGTTGATAAACATTTGGAAGAAAACTTGGGAAAAAGAATAAGATATTGCAGAATTAATTAATATGTGAAAAGTCTGCTTCGCATCACTAGAAGCCCGCCAGTGCAGTAGTGTACATATTTATACGTAAATGTATCATTTAATCATTTGATTGATTGATTGAGACAAATTTAAAATGATTCAAATTTATATAATTTATACGGATGAATTTATGTAATATAAATACGTTAGTAGATAGGATTTTTAAAACTTACCCTAAAATTGCTTATATTCAAATCAACATTTATCCAAGCTTTTTTCCAAGTACCGGCAGCAGCCGGCCTTCCAGAGAAAATTATGGAGCTGCCTCTAACAGTTTGAAGAATACCAATAAAGGCTTCTGTTCCTGGTCCTCGATAATGATAGAAAAAGGATAAACATCCTGTAGAACGACCATTATCAGGAAATTGGGGCATATACATTATAGCTTGCTTTCCCGCTGCATTTTCCGCATTGACAACCCAATAATATCCTAAAATAATCATTTGTTACTTACATTATGTTTGCATAAGCATATGTTAACGTAACAACTATTCTTACCAAATCCACTAGTATGATCACCTGGAAGAGTTCCTCTTTGTTCATTAACTTTCTCCCAACTAGCAACTTTATTTCCTGATTGCGTGATAATATCGCAATCCCCAATTTCGAAATTACAGAAGTATTCTGGAGGATCCGGTACTGCGGGACGTTTTTCATCTACGAAAAAAATAATAACAATAATACCTAAAATATTCATTTAAAACTTAAATATTTGAATCTTTTATTCGAAAGATTATCACTAAGCAATTCAAAAATTATATCTATGCAGGATAGGAATTAAATCTCTAAGCATGACACCCTGTATAATATATTAACTTAGTTACTTCACTAAATAGAAGTGGCTAATTGAATATAGAAACATGATCCCAACTATAAGAAATAATTCCTTAAACAATTGCCTTCGTGAACATTATTTTGTGTTAACTTTACTACTTAAAGCTTACCGAAACACTGGTATAATCTGTTTATCCTGATAATATCAATGTTACTTAAACGTGTCTTATCTTCGACATCCTTCAGGATTATTCCTGGAGTTTTAGGCGTTATAGTAGGTTTCTCACTATCTAAAGCATATGCTTTCGAACCATACATCATGATTGAATCGTAATCAAAGGGTGTATCAAGTAGATTGTGTTCCCACGGATGAAGTTTATGAAAGTTAAAATCCTGCCCTGAAAAATAATTTTGAATATTAAAATATAGTTCTTTATTTATTTATACGATTAGTTTGTATTTAATAAACTTGATTATTCACCGGGCATTATGTTATTCCAATGGATTTCTATATAATCATCTCTGTCATTACGACTCATTTCGTGCCAAAATCCCAAGCTATGTAAAAGTTCGTGTAAGATTTGCCCAACAGTTCGACAAAATATTGATAAATATAAATTCTGTTTGCCACCTTGTCTTCCTAATTTAGACGAGCATCTAATATAAAAAAATGAAAATACACTTCTGAAAACGTACTTTAATTAATTAACAACACTAATTAATTATATATGTATTTCCAGATTAGATTTCAGAATCCATCCCTCGCTCTTCTTCTTATTCAAAGCTGGCTATAGTGGTTATTACTTCTATAAATTAATGTTATTTTTATTAATAAATAATAGAATCTTTAATAATTTAAGGAGGCTTGATAAGGGGCAAAAGGGCCTCTCTATTCCCGGGCCTCATACAAGAGCTTGACGGCCCTGATCCGGTCGGACCATCTACGAATTAGGCTATATATATATTTATTCATCTATTTGCATGCTAATAAATAGATAATTTTCAAAATATATTCGAAATTATTAGATTTAATAAGTGAAACATCTTACTTTAGATCGTCCTTGATGAATATATAATCTTGGTATTGTCCCCGCCATTCTATAAACTGTAAGCAAGTATGATTTTCGATCATTGTCATCGCATTCTTCACTAATGGACCTATGTCATCTATAGAAAGAAATGTATAAGCGAATTTACATAAAACAAAACCCTACTTTACCGATTAAAAATCATTTTTTTCTTTTTTAATTTAATGTAATCTATCCTGCATACCTTTTATATCGTCGTGTATTTTGTAATAAATGGTACCATTTGGCCATAATTTTCCAATGTCATAGACGGCAGCTCTATTCTAAAATGAGATCATATGTTTTGCATATTTAAATTCAATTAAATAAATTAATACTATTATATTATGTTTTATTTTGGACGTTTGGTTTGTTTTAAGACTATTACTTTGTTGTTATTTTGTGTAAAAAATTTTATCTTTGTTATTTTTTAATGAGATTATGGAAAATGCCATTAACAAACTGTATATATCTATATAAGTACAGATAAAGCTCCATATTCGTCCATATTGTCTACAGTTAGGTCAGTGCCGTATCTCCCGCACAGGGCCCACTTGGAAGGGGGCCCAAAATGCAAGTATTTGTTTTATTATTTTCCCAAACCTAATTAATTAAGGGGCCTAAATGCAGATTCTTGCACAGGGCACAGGAATGGCTAGTTACGGCACTAAGTTAGATACACTAATGTATATTATTTCATACTTACTCGCGTTATCTTAACATGTGTACTTATGTAAAATATACTATACGCTGTGTTTTATATTAGAGTAAATTTTATAAATGTCAGAATATATTCTACTTGAAAAAGAAACATGTTCTGTAGTTACCTTTTATTCTTAGAAATCCACAATATTGTCTAGAACAAAAAGACTAGTAACAAAATATCAAAAATGCCAGCAAAAGTAAAATTCTCGAAGACAAAATTCAAAATACTAGAACATTTTCAATAAGGAAATTCAGTAGTTATGGACCTATTTCTACTTTTGTCGAAAATAAGCATAAGATACATTCAAGACCCGTCGAGAGAAAAACTGGAGATTTTTTTCGACCTGCAGTGGTTTCTATCCTATAAATTGAAGTTATTTTTACTAACAAAAGATAAAATTGCTCAAGACTGCTTTTTATTAATAAAGAAACATACTACATAATTTTTTTTCAAAAAAATTGATAAAAGGGGCCCGGGTAATAATAGTATTACCTGGACCCCATATAGTATAAGCTATGAACGGCCCTGGATACGTTAAGAAAAAAATATAAAAAATGTAGTACAGAATTTCTCTATTAAAACCTTTTATTATTATTTATAATAATTTATTTTTGAAAATTTGAGGCAGTTTTCCAGATATATCTACCACGAATATGGAGCTTCGATTGTAATTTTAATGGATGAGCTTTTGTTGTAATCAATTAATTTTAGTGCTATATAAATTGTGATAAAACTTCGAATAATTCCAGTACCAGTAGACCCCCCCTATAACACTGTATATAATTCCGTGTTACATGAATTCCATGTTGTACGAATCACTTAGATTTTACAAATACGTGTGCCGGGCTGTGAACGGCTCACGTATTTGTAAAATCTGAGTGACTCATACAACATGGAATTCATATAACACGGAATTATATACAGTGTTATAGGAGGGTCTATTGTATTTTTCATGTGATCACAATGATCTTCAACTTTTTTTTATTATTTAGATTATCGAGAATGCTTTACATCTTGAAAATATTTAAATCACAAATAATTTCATGTAGTGTACTACAGTAAATTTTTGCAAGTCAATGAAAGAATTAATATTTTATTCATTTTAAACTACAAAAACAGCCATTAACACAATTAAGATTTTACTTAAATTGTATATTAAACTTACTATTTCGTTATTTTCCCATTGTATCCATTCTGAAATTTAAAAAATTTATTAACATTTTTATAGCAAACAAACACATATATATATATTCATTTTTTTTTACATCTAGGTCCTCATTGTTTTACATTTCTGTGTATATATTGTTTACTTGGACCTTGTTTATTAATAGGACTTATTATACTGGTACATATTATTATATTTATTTTTTACCCGTTCAGTTTCGTATTGGGTTACTACTCAATATACCTATTTACTTATGAGAAAATAATGTTTTTTAAAACCCCACACTTAAAAATCCTGCTCACAGATTTGACTGCTATAAATACAAAATATATATACTGTACAGTATATATGTATTATAATGGCTACTTACGTTTGTTTTTAAAACAGTAAACAAGCTGTAAAATAAGAAAATACCCCAATATGTTAAACAGCGTTTTAGCAACAGCTTTCATTTTTCTCAGTGATTATAATTATCTGATGCGCATTCAGATCTATTTATAATAGGTTAAATGTATATTATATTACAATTAAGTTTAACAATTTTGACGTCAGAATTAATCTTAAATTTACGTACAATTACTATCTAAAACCTGGTCGATGTTAATTTTCTTAATCCTTCAGTACATATGATAAATTTTATTACTGATAAAAACATTTCTTTTCTTTTAATTTAATAGAATAATATCCTGTTTAAATAATTTTGTAACAAATTTCGAATATTTTATAAATTTTATATGGAGCAATAAAGATGCAAATCTTTATTGTTCCATCTTCACAAAACACTTTTATTATATAGAAATTTTATGCAACTATTTAAAACGGATTTATGATTTTGCGACATTTGCAAACTTTATTTTAAGCTGTTAACAAAAATTTTTTATTTTTTATTTCTACAAAAATAAATAAATAATAAAGCTGTAGACAAAAGTTATATTGTAATATGCAGAATTATAATATAAATAATAATTTTCTCCTTTATAACTTTTTAAATATTTTAATTTTTCTTTGAAAATATATTAAAAATAGCATATTAAATAATTTACATATTTATATTTATTAAATTGATAACTTAGAGAATAATAACATTTGTTTTTAGATAGGAAAAATCGCTTTCTAGAAATTTTATTAGATAACAAATAGAAAAAGTTTATTTGAACGCCTACAAAGTAATAAAACGTTAAATTAATATTTTATTTTAAAAGGTATTGCTAAATCTCAGCTAAAAAAAAATAAAATATAGCCTCATAGCATTAATAATTGAATTAAGTAATTAATTATCAAGATGTAATATAGAAAATTCATGAATTATTAAAAAGAGAAAGAAACTAAAAAGCATTTTCCTTACCTAGAAGTGTAATTATAAGTATGGATCATACAACATCAGCAACTATAAAAGTGGAGGCACAAGCTATAAAAAAGGGCATCGTACGTACTGTACATTATGCAAGAAGATACCTTTATATATGTATACACAAATGTCTTATACATTTGTCTTATACAAATGTCCCTTGATTAACGCAGCTAATTAATCCCTCGCTGCTACTGCGTATATCAAAATCGCGTTAATCAAGTGCAGTGGTATCTCGATACTTGACCGAATAAACATGACCCGATAGAACAAATTTTTGGTTTTTAATAATAAATATTTTAGTTTTGTCATCAGTAAAAAGTTTTCTGTGATAAAAGTGAGTAACTAATTTAAAAATAAAATAAAACCTTAGAGCTCCCTTTGGGATTAAGAAAAGGGTACATCGACGACAAAGGGAGCACGTGTCTCAAGTGCCCCAATGTGCGTGCGCCCCTGTCCATCTCTAATTAAAATCAAATCCTTAATTGAAATAATTCCCTAATATCAATAGTAATGCAATTTCCTCTAGTATTCGCTGATGATCGTGGATTCGCGCTTCATCGCAGGATGGCCACGTGTGTTCCAGGATTTCCTTCACGTGGAGGTCCTCTTAAATATGGATTAGTTTCTCATCAAAAATCTTCCCTGGAAATTTCCTTGGCAAATTGTCCAGGTGTTGTGTTGCCATATCCTATTAAACCGTTTTCAATCGAAAGAACAGCGAGCGATGACTACTACTGTACTAGGTTTTAATAAGGCTCAGTTTCGAAAAGTTGCGCTCCTACTATCAAATTTTTAAAAGTTTATTTTTTGAATGAAATTAGTTTAAAAGTGCTAATTCGAAATATTTTTCTCGCATATTTTCAATTTTTCAACGATTTTATCTGGTCTTTAAGCGTTGAACAAAAAACTGGCAATGGCTTTTGCTCGACTTTCCCGGCACTCGACTGAACAGCAGGTTAAACGAATCAGAAAAAAATCCGATAATTGAAAATTATCGGAATTTTTCTATGATATAGAATTTAAATAATAACAAAAACTTGAAAGAGGTAATTTTTTTGAATTATGAAAACTTTTTAATTTAAGCTTAGAAATCCACTAAAACACTACTCAAAGTTAAAATTGTATATGGTGCCATCTGTTACGAGATGTCATTAAAAATAATTTTTATAGTACTGATTATTTTTTAAAATCCGCCGTGTAGACATTAAGAGGTTCTTTTTTTTTTGGATTCCAAGCTCAATTTGGGTTTTCCAGGCCCACAATCAAGGAGACCAGATGGTGTGGGACGGGACCGGACAAATCAAAACGGACCACTTCTTGAAAAATTTTCAATAACAAGAAATTATTCTTCTCTGTTTTTTTTGTTTTTTTAACTCTTTCCACCCTGTGGGCACTAAGAGGGCCTATTTCAACAAGCCCATTATGGGTTCGGCGAGGTCCACAATGGAGGCCGGGGACCGACATATACGGTCGGATCACCCCCCGAAAAATTCCAAGAGATTTTTCGACCCGTCCGGATGGCCGCGTTTCTTTATGCAGCGCTCGAGAAGCGCTTTACAGCGAACCCTCTGAAACCCGTTTCTAAATGCAGCGTTGCAATGTAGCGAACCGTTTCTAAACGTTTGCTGCAAGAGGTCGCTGCAGCGAAGATAAAGCAGCTTTTACGTCCGCTACACGTGTAAAGCAAAATGGACGCTTGTGTGTATAATACGATATTATGCTGTAAAAATAAAAAAGTCGAAGTGACTGTTGATAAAAATATTATGGAAAGATTAAGAAGGATTAAATTTTATGAAATGACTCTGAAAGTTATCTAAAGAATAAGAAAATACTATATTTTAAATATAATTATATATCTTTTATCTCTTTACTTTGTTCACATTTATGGAAAGATA
>NW_019385334.1:194881-196920 GCF_000671375.1 Centruroides sculpturatus | reverse complement strand
GGGGGAGAGGGACAGGATTAAGGCTTACTGTGAAAAACTTGGCTTCTATTATACTATTTTAGATGCGGGTTTTTGCATTTTTGATTGCGTTTTAATAGGGTACGTCAAGAGAATGTACACTAAGAAGAAATTTTTCGAAAAATTTTCTCCTAGGGGGGAAGTGTTATACATTTATAATAGATACATTTTGAGCCACAACAAGGCGTGGCGGGGTCTGCTAGTTTTAAATATAATTATATATCTTTTATCTCTTTACTTTGTTCACATTTATGGAAAGATAAATGCTAGATTCTTTATATCTCTTTATTTAAATATTGTAGTTCTTTAACTAAAGCAGTATTTTCGGCTGTAACTGGAATTAAAGGATAGATTATGAACGTTCATGTTTCGCTCGAGCGGAAAGCGTTTCTAAACTATGATGCAGCGACGTGTAGCAATAGCTGCTCGTGACGTCATTTACGCTGCACTCTCGCTGCATAAAGAAACGCAGCCGATGCTATTCCGGATCCCCCAGAACGGTAGGCAGCCATGTTGACCTCTCGGCCATCCGGCCGTATTTTTTTTTTGTCTTTACGAGGAGAATGATTTAAAATCAAATATACTTTAATAAAATGGAATTTTACATAGACAACTTTCTTCTAAAAACAATCAGCGTTATTAATTTAATATTACCTCCAATATGGAGGACCGTTATATTCTTAATTATAATTTTTTCGACTGTATTATGAAAATGTATAAAATGCTCAAATATAAACAAAAAAATATTAGAATAAATAATTTTTAAACATGTTTGCTTCGTTGCTTCGTTAAAAAATTTAAATTATTTTATATATAAGATTTATATTAAAGGCTATTTTTGGGCGATTTTCTCAATGGTTTCTGCGATTTTTGAAATTAAGTTGGCAATTATCTAAAAGAAGTGGTCCACGATGCCCGGTAGTGGTGCGGTATCCGTCTTGAAAAGTTTTTATTTTGATCCATTTAAATGGTAACGTTTGATTTTGAGTATATTTTATTTAAATCAGTTTTGAATTTTGTATAAATAAATTTCTAATTAGTTTTGAAAGATTATTTTAAATCTCTGTCGACTAATGTTTAGTTTCGTAAATTATGAAAAGCACGTGTTTAGTAGTGGTCGGATACTATCGATAGTGATACCCATCGGTATTTATCGATATTTTTATACCCCCAAATTGTAGGCCCCTGCTGTCGAGAAGGCTCTCTCGAAGCTGACAGGAACCACAAATACAACCATATTTGTGATAAATTGTTTTCAGATTATCAAAATAAGGATAGCTACCATTGTTGACCCAAAATTGAAGCGGGTCGGAATCTGAAGGCTCGAGAGGTCGGTCGTTCGATATACTGCCAGAAAGCAATAATTGCGTTTGCTGTTGAATTATTTGTATTTGGTGAATGTCTACTCTTTTTTAAAAAAATCAAAAAGATCAGATGCATTATTTAGGCTTATTTCTTTATTTTCTTGTTCATTTTAGAGTCCAGATGGTTCAGCATCCATTGAAGTTGAATTTATTATATTTTCAAGTTCATTTGTTATTGCTTTTGAAAAATTTATGTAGTTCTCCTTGAGTCGAAAAGCGAGACTTTTGAATCTAGGATCTAAAATTGGTGAAATGCCACATACGGTTTGTGTTTTGTAACCATTTAATCTTTTAATGATTGCAATAACTTTTTACTACATTCTGTAGTAACAGAATTTTCTAGTGTCTTTAGCTTGACGTGAAGTCCACGAACAATTGGGACAATTGAAGGTATGGAAACAAATATAAATAAAACACCCAACGCTTGCTGAGCTTATTATTACTGTACTTTAATTTCAAATGTTTTCAGCCCAATTCCAATAGGCCATTTTCAAGAACTTACTATTATCAAATACAACTTTCGAATACATTTTTTAAATTTAAACTTTTAACATAAACTGTAACTATTAGATATTTCACATATTTTTAAATATAAACTGTAAACTATTAAATATTTAACTAAAAAAATTTTAACATATTCATAAATAATATGAACTA
>NW_019385334.1:192030-194201 GCF_000671375.1 Centruroides sculpturatus | reverse complement strand
TCTACAAGTTACTAAGGAATGATAAGGACAAGATAGGAATGAAGGAAAAAGCTGGGGTTTATAGAATTCCTTTTGAAAATCAACAATTAGGAGTAGAAAAAGATTATGTGGGCGTCACCACAAGAAACCTGGCGGTTCGTTTAAAGGAGCATATGTATGACGTTAGTAAAGGGAACAACAACACTATCTTGGCAATCATGGCGCAAACAGATGGTGCAAGTGTTAAATGGGATGAGGCACGAATTGTTAAACCGGTCCATTCTCCGACTATTGCGTTTGGCATAGAAAAAATGGAGATTTATAAGGGTAAAATAAATAGCAATTGTCTAAACGCCAAGGATGCTAATGCTCTTCCAACAGCATGGAAGTACATAATAGAAAAGGAAATGGGAATTAAAAACCCGTAAACTTATGGCAGTTGTGTATTACTGGTTTAATGTATATTTTTGTTATAGTATGCTTTATATTTTTATATTTTTTATTTTTATATTATTTATGAATATGTTAAAATTTTTTTAGTTAAATATTTAATAGTTTACAGTTTATATTTAAAAATATGTGAAATATCTAATAGTTACAGTTTATGTTAAAAGTTTAAATTTAAAAAATGTATTCGAAAGTTGTATTTGATAATAGTAAGTTCTTGAAAATGGCCTATTGGAATTGGGCTGAAAACGTTTGAAATTAAAGTACAGTAATAATAAGCTCAGCAAGCGTTGGGTGTTTTATTTATATTTGTAAGGAAACGGCTGAGGAAGTGAGAATAGGTATGGAAACATATGTATTGCCCGAGATGCTATTGCTTGTTCAAAGGGTTCCAACAATTACAACTCTCTTGTAAAACTACAATTTCTTCAATTGTCAGTGGCAAGGAAGATTTTGGTAATGAATTAAGAGCAAGTCCTATATAATCTTTTAATTCTAATAATCATCTTATCATATTTAGATAACTATTCCAATGAGTTACTATTTCCTGAGTTACTCTTTTAGGCGTTTTTCCTTGTTCGGTTTGGATATCTTGGAGTTTATCAGATGCTTCGGTTGAGGTTTTAAAGTGAGTTACAATTTCTTTAAATTTTTTCTTTATTCTTATCAGTTCTTCAACTCCTTCCAGAGCATCTCGAACAACAAGGTTTGGGCAAAACAAGGGAGATTCCTGATTTTTAATAGGCTGCAAGCACCTAACATGTTGGCTGCATTATCAGTAGTTATGCATACGATTTTATCTTCTAGAGACCATTTTAAAAAACTTCTATCAACAAATTTGATATATTCTCTGATGTATGAGCAGTAGGCTATCAGCATTTCAAGTACACACAATGTAAATATATCATTAAAAATAAAATGGCATGTTACAGTTAAATATGACTGATTATTTATCAAAGTCCACATATTGATAGTTAAGGATATGTTTCACAGTATCGATCATAGCTTTCAATTTTTCTTTACACTCTTTGTATAAGTTTGGTACAAGTATGTTGCTGATATATTTTGGCAAGAGTAGTTTATATCTTTGTTCTAATTCGTATATAAATTGCACAAATCCCTTATCTTTAACAATAGAATACGGTTGTGAATCGCATGCAATGAATATTGCCAATTTTTTATTTATATTAGTTGCCCTTTTGCTGTTGATATCGAAAACATCTTGATCCTTGAAGAAATATTGACTTACTTTTTCTTGTCGTGTCAGTGGCCACTTTGATGATGGGTTTTCTAAATCTCAAGCTTTAGATGTTGAAATCAAGCCATCATTATTGCTAATAAAATTTTTTAAAATTCAACAGGATGTAAATGTTTTATATTAACCCTTAAATTCAATGTATTTCCTGATGTCTTGTACATTTTTTTACATAAACTATATTTTGCTTTACTATAAGTTAAACTATAAGTTGTTTGCCTTTCTCATCAATTTGGAAATACTCCCAAATATTTGATTTTTTCTGACGGACATTCTACAATTAAAGACAACAGAACTTCACGGCTAATGGTTAAACTTAAAAAGAATAGATGGCATTTATTCAAAGGTAACAATATTTAAAATTTTTAAAACTAATTTTAGTATATTTTAAAATTAGTTTTAAAAGTTTTATTTAATAATAATTATAATATATATATTAATAATAAAAAATTATTTAATATTATCATATTGATAATAAAAAATAAATATT
>NW_019385334.1:184020-189614 GCF_000671375.1 Centruroides sculpturatus | reverse complement strand
TACAACTGGATGTTAAAAAAGATTATATCGGCGTCACTACCAGAAACTTGGGAGTAAGGCTCAAAGAACATAGATACGCCATAAGAAAAGCATCTAATTCAACGATATTGTCACAAATGGCGCAAGCGCAAGGCTCTGAGGTTAAATGGGATGAGGCAACAATCATCAAGCCTCTGTCTTCCCCAACTCTAGCAATGACGGCGGAGAAAATTGAAATATACAGAAGTAGGATAGGGGAAGGCTGTTTAAATGCGAGAGATGCGGAGAGCCTACCATCGGCATGGAAATATTTGGTTAAGAAATATACTAGAAACTTCGACCAGAATTAATCCATTGAAGATTTATGTTATTTCTGTTTTAATTAATTAATTTATTTATTTGTTTATTTATTCTTCCGTTATTTTTTACTTGTAAAATTTTTGATTTAAATATTTTTATGTTCTATTTATGGAACATTTGCATTCCATTTTTTCGATCTGAAGATGGCCTATTAACTAGGTTGAAAACGTTTGTTTTTGCAAATTATATTTATTTCTCGGCAAAAAAAAGGTGTTTTCTTTATTATTATTTGTTTCATGTGAAAAGTATGATAGAAAATTAAATCAATAGCAATGATATTTTTAAAACATCAATAGTACCGATAGCGCTATCGATAGTATCTGACCACTAGTGTTTAGTGCAGAATGGCCAGAAAGACCTTGCATGTGAGATTGCTCGGGGTTTTCTGTATTGATGGACAAAGTAATTATTTATAACAATAACAAATTGTTGTTGTTATTTAAAAATATAGATGAAAATAACTTACCAGTGCTGTGCAATCATCAGCCATGGATCAATGATTAATTCTGGCCATAGTCTAGCTTGTTTGTTATCGGTAGAATTTTACCTTATTATCTTTGACTCTTTTCCCTATAGTAAGGTAACTAGATGACCCAAGTGTTGCCTATTTTTAACATTTGATTGTAGAATCAGTCTTCTAATAGAGCAATTTTATTAATGTGTCAATATAAGCAATTTATGGATCAATAAATTTTTGAAAATAACTGAAGTTGAGTCAGTTTTAGACCCCATTTTCATTGATTTTGAAATGTGTCCCAGGTTGGGTTGTAAATGATATGGTCCTCTTACCTATAGACATTAATAAGAGAGCTTGTATCTTTTTAATCATATCTATTGTGCCCGTAATTGGGTGGTGACAGACAGCTGCATGTAAAAAGTACTGTTTTTGAAACTGAATGAACTTGGGTTCTTACCCAAGTTGGTAGAGTAGAAGCCTGTTTTCAAGTCTTTTTTTTCTACAATTCACTGTTATGACTGTTCTTCAGTTCTTTTAAGTAACAACTGCAGAACAGTCAAAACAGTTTTGCAGCCAGTTCTAAGAACATGCAGTACACATGATGTACTTAAAACTGGCTGTTCTGATAATGCTATCAATATTGTGAAAGCAATAAAACATGATTTACAATGGACACATTTGGGCTGTTTAGATCTCGTACTAAATTTTACAATGCAAAATTCTCTTGATGTCAAAGATATTAAGAAAATTACTGAGAAAGTAAAAAACATAGAGTTATTTTAAACAGGTATAGTAGTAAAATGTAAACTTTATAATTTTCAAAAACAAAATGGGCAACAACACATCAAAAAAGTCATACAAGCAGTATCAACTCAATGGAATTCTGAATATATCATGTTACAGAGTTACAGAATTAGAAGAAATTGGCAACACTTTCAATTGTAGAGAGAGACGATACATTTACTTTGTCGTGTAAAGAATGCAAAATTATTAAAGAATTATTGGTCATTTTATCTCCCATGGAATCAACAACAAAATTGTGTGCTGAGGAATATATGACAGCTTCATTAGCAATAATCTTCATTAATGACTTATGTGATGTATATGTTACAGTCAAAACCCGTTTTTAGTTAGAACGCGTTTTAACTAGTTGAAACTAGTTTATACTGAATGTCTTTGTTAAAACCCGTTTTGTCTAGTTAAAACTAGTTTTAACTCAAATTCATTTTTGACTACAGTAAATTCTAGTTTTAACTAGACAAAACCGGTTTTGTCTAGTTAATTTACTGCTGTACATGTTTTGACTTTAGATAAAACTAGTTTTAACTTTTAACATTAGTTAAAACTAATTTTAGCTACATAAATATGTTTGGGGGAAATAAAGTTGTGTGTAGTGATTCGGCGGAAGATGCCTAACATTTTGCTTATGAAGAAAATTACAGCGCTAATTTGAGTTTAGGAGCCCTCTAATGAAAATATCATATTCTGGAGTATGTCTTTCAAATAAAAGTTTGGAGTTTATTTTAAAAAATTCTATACTGTGTTTGCAATGACGACTTTTTCACTGTCTGGCATTTTAAGCATCTCACCCCAAGTATCTGGGTGAGATGCCAAATGCCATTAGGGTAAGATAACAAATATAATTGCTTAAAATTAATTTTTGAATTTCTTAACCAAATTTAATTTATTGCATATGTAGTACAAAGTACTTCATAGTAAGTATAACAGCACAGTATAAGTATTGTTAAGTTTCCGCCCGTTCTAACGTGTTCTATAGCTAGCTGAAAGCTTTTTTCAGTCCAAAAACTTTTTTGAGAAGTCCTTATATAATTTCTATGCATATCCTGCAATAAAACGAGAAAACAAAAGTTTATTAAAAATAGGCATATTGGAAATCAATTAACAAAAAATAGGCACGTTACCCCAAGAAAAATGTGGCATATTTTCCATTTGTTGGGGTAAGATGCCTAGTAGAGTCACGTGCTCCAGCATGTCCGATCGGGATCGGCGGTAGCTGACAATGGAAACTTTAGAACCTTAACTACATCACACATTAATTGTTTTTAGCAATTTTTAATAAATTCCATTTTAACTTTTAGTTTAAAATTATTCTAGAAACATTTCACAACAAAAACTTCGTTCTTATCTAGCTTTTATTCTTCTCGGATGTAGAAAATGAAGTAACGGTAGCCAACTACAGCTTTCCGCACTCAATATTGGCCCAACGATTCATCATACAAATACATGACAATATGTGACGTCACCGTTTGAAAATATCAAAAATTAGGCATCTTCCCCCGCTTACCATCTTACCCCGAATCACTCTATGCGTTGCAGTCAAACCAGTTTTTAGTTAGGATGCGTTTTAACTAGTTAAAACTAGTTTATACTGGATGTCTTTGTTAAAACCCGTTTTGTCTAGTTAAAACTAGAATTTACTGCTAGTCAAAAATGAATTTGAGTTAAAACTAGTTTTAACTAGACAAAACGGGTTTTAACAAAGACATTCAGTATAAACTAGTTTCAACTAGTTAAAACGCGTTCTAACTAAAAACGGGTTTTGACTGTAACATATATAATATAATGATAAAGAAGAATGAATATAAAAATGAAGTACAATTAGTACTTCAAAATATAAACAGGGGAATAAGAGATAGATTAGGATATTTAGAGTCAAGCAATACATTAGTGAGTTCCACATATTTAAATCAAAGATTTAAAAATGTGGCTTTTTATTCTAATGAGGTAGCAGATAAAGTTAATAAAATAAAATACCATAATAAAATATCATTTGATTTTCAATATGCAAACTTATTGTGAAAATGTAGTATTCACAAAAATGTGTGTAGCACTGTAGGATCCCAGTTATAGTTTCACTAATTAAGTTTGTATTGTATTCCTTATTTTTTTTATTTAACAGGTCAGATCCTCAACTAGATGACTAAATGATAGACATAATCCTATTTTTGTTGTATTTTTTTTTACTCTTCCCACTTAGAAAGGTTTCTTCAGACCCATTAATGGGGTAGCTGGGTAACAAGGTACAGTATCCAACATATCTTGGACATACTTCCCATTTAATATGTAGTGTTTCCAATGTAGAATGAACCTTGGTTTTCCAGGTTAGCAGGCTAGAATCCTGTTACAAAGTCTTTCTACAGTTGACTGTTCTTCACTTGGTACTCATACACAACATACTTTATATAAGTTTTTATTTTTAAATAACAATCTCTTGTTTTCTTGAAATAACAGGTTGTTAAATAATAACCCATCACTAATTTTGTTAGAGAATATCTCAACAGTAAATTCTGTAATAGATTGATTGAGACATAGATAATATGGTTAATGTTTGACAATTTACTTTCATGCATTGTGAAGGAGAAAATTTTCAAATTTACCTTAACAGTTATTGGGAACTGCTTTAATAACTTCCAGTTATCCAGCATACAAAAAAAATTGTTTAGAAGATGGAGAAAAAGTTAAAATTTGTATAGAGAACAGAAGCAGCACAGAGAAATTGATTTTATTTTTTAATCATTAACTTAACATGTAATGAATAATAATCTTTTAGTGCTGGAAAACATTTAGAATTAATATACAGGATTAAAATTACTAATATAATGAGAAACATCAAAGTCTAATGCTTTATTTTTTAAATTTATTTTAGGCAATTAATTAAAAGTTGGACAATGTTTGCTGCTGGAGTTTACTTAGCTAGAGAATTATCTGGAATTGATTTCACAAATCCAGCTCCACCACCAATGTGAATAGATCAAGAGTTTGGTGAATGTACAACTTAAGAGGTCAGTTAATATATGAAAATAGTTTAATTTAACTATATAAATACTTAAATGCAGGTTTTAATCAAATCTTGTTTAGTGTGAAACTGTTACATGGGACTAAGAACCAGTACAAAAGGGAGTTTAAGTTACAAAAACTAATAAAAATACAGTATTTTATTTTTATAACTATAGTAGAACTCCAATTATCTTAAATAAAGGATGTTAATCCTATTTTGGATGTGTGCATGTGGAATTATTTCGTTCACCTTCTTTGTAGCTTAATAACTCCTGCGCTTTTTGTCAAAAATTTCCGAAATTTTGCAGGTAGGTTTGTGTATTAGGAGATTGATGCTATTGAATTTTAGTGGTTAAAGGTTAAGAGAGTGGGGAGATAAAGGAGTTGTATCTCAAGTAGGATCAGATTTAGTGACTATTTTACCCATTATTTACATTTACAATTTTTTATAAAATCCATCCTTATCCTCAAAATTAAGTTTTTTGCAACTTTATAATAATAAAATTATAAAAAGTTCTTTTTAATAAGATATAACAGATAGTGCCGCCAAATGTTACTGGTAAAGTTAAGCAGGGATGCACAACCTTTTGTGAAGAAGGGCCAAATTAGGGTTAAGTTTACTGACTGGGGGCCGGACCTCCAAGCGATTAATGCGATGGCTGAGATTGGATGCTGGCAGCAATCTTCTTGATGTCTGGTGTAATGGCAGATGTTGAAACAACCATATTTTCCAAATTCTCTTTGGTTAACCTGTTCCGTGTTTTGCACTTGTTTAAATTCATAAGCGAAAACACTTGTTCGCATACATAGGTACTGCCAAACATGCTTGCACAAAATCGAGCATTGTCTTTCAGTTTTGGAAATGATTTATCTGGCAGTTCTTTGTAGAATGTGAGGAGATTAGAATTTTTGAACTGTGATTTCAATTCATCACTGCACTGGATGTCTATCAACTCAAGTTGGACATCTGGAGGGGCATCTTCCACTTTCACATCAAATG
>NW_019385334.1:99132-183718 GCF_000671375.1 Centruroides sculpturatus | reverse complement strand
CCGAAAGCATTCCAGTCGGCAAATTTAAATTTTCGCTAGTGCTGTGGCGCTGCAATCTTTGGCTATGTTTTGGCTACTCAAATATTTTACGTTTTTGATACTAAATTAACTTCTGAAGTATAATTTTTTATTGTTTTTATATTTTTCAATATATTTATTTTGTTTATACAAAATAAAAAAATAATTTTTAACGATACAATAGTCTTTGTTAGGCTTAACATCGACGAAAATTGAACGCAAAGCAACACGCAACGGAGGAAAATGTCAAGATGGGATAAATTAATATATTTTTTCGTACATAATCGGTTATCCGAAACATCGATCTTCCGAACAACCCCAGTCCCCAATTGATTCGGATAATCGACGCTCTACTGTACTCATAAAAGATTAGTGTGTTTTATTTTTAGATTTTAGTTGTAGATTTCCTATCTTTTTCAGTTTACTTAATAAGTAAAACCAAGATACAAGATATGAAATTTAAAGAAAAAAGAAATGTGAAAACTACTTTTTAGTTTAATAAATTTTTTTTATAAGCTGTTTACTGTTGTAATTAAAAATTATGGACAAAACTATGTTAACTTTATTTTATTTTTCTTAAATAGATGCATTATGCAGTAATCTTAATTTCATTGTATAATTACTGTATTCACTTTAATTTCAAAACACTTTTTTTCAATTTCTCAGTTAAATTCAAGTTTTTATTAAGTACAAAATATTCTTGGATAAGAAAGTTAATTGCACCTCACACCAAATTCATATTTTTATTTATATATACTGTAATTCTTGGGATTTCTACAAAACAAAGGGATTCTTATTTCCACATCTCAATGATATTTCAGACTCGAATAGAGTTGGATTACCTCTTTAGACTCAGACAAGATATTTATGTTTGGAGATATCTCACTTCACTGGCTCCTGAATTGCTTTCTCTCAACCCATAATGTAATTGCAACCATGTAACTTGAACTTCTTTAGAAACTTGAAATAAAACCAGTGTAATTAAATTTAAGCTTTAATAGGAAAGAAGGTTGGTTTCCTATTCTCTTCATTTAATGCTCACTCTTTTCATGTGCTTAGGAGCATTTAATGCTTCTATGCCTATGGAAAGTGAAATTATCACTTAAATAAATTCATTCATTGTTGAGAATGACAATGACATTATCCTGATACAATCAAATGAGCTGTCTCAACTTGGTACAGGAACTCCATAAAATGGTAGTCATACCAATAAAAGTAGGACAAAAGAATTGAGTTGAAAGCTTAGGTGTTTTTGTGTATCACTACACCAAAATCTGCTACTGGAAGATAATATGATCTTGCTGGTCAGGTATGATCTCCACGAATGTTAAATCTATCTGCTTGGAAAGGACTAATCTAGAAACTGTCATATAGGCTGAGAGAAATGTGATGTGCACTCAGAAGGATATTTTTGAAGACTGCATACTGACCAGTTGGTTGTTGATCATCATTATATAGTTGCATAACAATAAATCATGCAACTGTTAACTTCAGAATAGGTTTTTTTACCTTATGATCTTTACCTTACCTTATCTATACCTTTACCTAATCTCAGAACACACTATATATTTAATGAACACATCAGTGTATTAGTTTCCTTAATTAACAAAATCTAGCAATAGTTTAAAAAATGATTGTAGTTACAAATTTTATTTTCTAGTAAGTGATTCTTCTGGACTGATTCCTTACATTCATGTGATATTTGGTAAAGTGAAAAAGTCATTTGCTTACCAATTTAAACTTGCAAAAATTGATAAGAAAACTATAAAAATAATGTATTTTAACTTATTATAGTACTTAGTTTAAGAAGGTTGTCAGATTTCTTATGTTTTTAAGAATATTTTAATAACAAATTGTCTTCATGTTGAAAACTCCAAATAATTAGGTATTTATAATTCATATTTACTGTGATGAAAATTATATAATATTTGTTCTTTTTCAGAAGTGAAATAAATGAAGATATTGCAGTCAGAAGATAAGTCTGTTAAAAATGTAAAGTGTTAAGAAAATAAATAAATTATAAATGTATATTGTATTCATTTATAAATACTAACTTACAGTTGTGAATTCAATATATATTTCATATAAACAATGAAATAAATTTTTACAGAAATTTTTATACTCAAATAAATTAATGTGTTAATGGATTTATATCAAACATTTGTTTTAAATTTCCTATTAACTAATTAAAAATAAGATCAATTCACATTTTTGTTTCATATTTATTCAATTAAATGTTTTTAGTAGTAGTAATAACCTCCATTCTCGCAAGACTACAATACAATCAAATAGGTATGCTTACATTAACTAAGAAGAGCTTAACAGGTAAGTCTATAACATTTACTGCAGTGGTTCCCAAACTTTTTTGATTCTCGGCACACTTGCTAAATCCAGAGTTTTTCCAAGATGCCCTATGTCAAATTCTAACAAGTATGTACAATTTGTGAAATAGCCAATATTTTTTAAATTAAAGTTAGGACATTAAGTAAAAAATATAATGTATTTAAGATAGCAAAAAAATTTAATTGAATAAATTTAATTAATTATAATTAGTGAGATGGATGAGCCTGTTGATCACTGCACATTTTCTCAAATCTTGGAATCAAACTAGACACAGCCACTCTCATTTCCTTCTCCACATTGATTCTCATGCAATGCTTAATTTTTATCAGAGCAACAAACTCAGCTTTGCACAAATGGAATTAAGATTCTCTGAGCTTTACCACTCAGAAGGGATATTCATCTTTTACTGATATCCAAAATTCAGTTAATTCCATGCTACTAAATTTTGTTTTCAACATATTGTCGCAAGACAACTCAATAAGATTCTCTTCTTCTGCAGCAGTAAATTCAGATGGAGCACTGGCATTAAATGGATCTTGAATCCATGCAAATTTATCAATATTATCATTTTTAAAATATTTTTCAAACCAGGTGATAAATGTTCTTCAAAAATAGATTTCATACTTAGAGAGAAATTAACTCCATTGGAGGTCAAAAACTGTTGCGACAAGGAAAAACAATCTTTTCCCCTGTTTTCATTTATTTTTCTTTTCCGTAGTTTTAATTTTTTTGTAAAAGCTGGAATTTTCTCAATCAACTTGTATGCTAGTTTTACCAAAAAATCTTCATTTGCACAATTTTCAGCATACTTGTGGTCTTCTTCTTTAAGAAAAATATAAATTTCCTGTCACATTTCAAACATACAAGACAAAAACATTACCTTGAGAGAGACATTGCACTCTCATAGTTATGTTTTGTGCTGTAGTGTTGTACAACAAAGATGTGTGCTCAGATCCTTGCCTGATCTTTTGAGAAATCTTACCTTCAACAGCTGAGTTTTTATAAAGTTTACTACATTTACTACATATTCTAAGGCCTGGTTTTATGTAGGACTCAGATATTTGATGCGAGTGCTTCCTGTGAATAATGCAATGGGTTCACAGTGCATCAGGGTCTTTGCTTTGAAAAAGTTCTTGCAATCTTCCATAACACCCGGACATTGAATGACACCATCAGTACCAATACCAATGTATTTGGTCCACTCCAAATTATTTTCAGATATAAAAATATCAAAAACCTCAAACAAGTTGTGAGTCTTTGCACCAGCAGTGATGCTTTTACAAAAGAGAGTCTTCTACAATGTTATTACTATCTATAAACTGTATATAGCAAATCAAGCAAGCATCATTGTCATCATCTGTCCTCATGCAGCTGCAACCCAAATTCCTTCCCTTTTATTTTTTCAATTAACTGAACATTGGAGGTTTTCACTATGTGCTGTATTCTGTGAATTATTAGACAAAGGTACTTTTAAAAGCTGCTTCCCAGCAGACTCACTGATCATAATGTTCACCACATCTACAGCAGCTGGTAGAATGAGTTTTTCTGCGATGGTAGAGGTTTTTTACATTTTGTGATTCTATTTGCCACCTTTATTACTGATTTAAAGATTGCACCAGGTCTGCTAGATGTCGCATTGTATCTCATTGAATTGAAAGTGGAAGTAAAATTATGAAAATTTTATATTACTTCATGGTGCCTGTGTGAGGAAGCAATGGCTCCCTAGGGTGCTGCAGCACACACTTTGGGAACCACTGATTTATTGTAATAGAATGCTATCAAACTTCATACAATAACTTCCACATCAGTTATTCTTACACAAATTGATAATTAATGATGAAATAAAACAGAAATTTTAAATATTTTTATTTGTTGCTTTGAAGAAAATAAAATTTTCTTCAAAGCACAAATATATATATACTGTACATGAACCATATACACTCCTCAAAAGTGAAATTGCAATACCATGGAGGAATGCACATATCTATATGCAAATTGCAGAACCAGTAGAGGTGACAGATATGCAAATGATTAAAGATATTCAACAAACACCTATTTATTCATTAATGAATAATGCCCGCAATATGCAGATATATTGCATGGAATTCTATCAATGAGGTAATTAATGGTTGCCTGAGATATTCCTTGCCAAATTGTGTCCACATCATCTACAATATGTGGTGATGGTCCCTGGTACACTTCACATTGGACGAGATCCCACGGGTGTTTCATGGGCGAGAGTTCCGGAGCTGTCGGTCAGGGAAGGTCTCATAAGGAACTCCTTCCCTGCCCCACCTATTGGCACCACAGGGTTAAAGAGACTATGCCTTATTCATCGACTGGTCGGTACCTGACGCGGTAGACAGGACGACGTAGCTGGGCCCTATGATCTTCATTCGGGCTCCCGTCCGCACCCCGGCCCAGCCCTCTAACTTGGCATAACTTTTGTTTTGTGCAGCCTGTACTGCACTTATGGTCCACACTACTAAACCTTATCCAGCTCACACTTGTACTAAATGCTTAGACTTATACCTATGTAGTAGGTATTCAGACAGCGGGGCCCCTGTTCCTACGAGAGGGGACCCAAACTAGCTCTTTCCAAACCTATAGATCGAAGAGATCTATGATTTTTCCCATCAATTCCTTTAGTTTCTTTAGGTTCCCTTTACTAGCTGCTAGCATTCGAAGTACTTGTTCAGGGGGCTTGGACCAGTCAACTTGGTCTGCCCCTAGGCGGAAGTCCCTTGTTAGGGGACAGTCAAGTACGTAATGCCTCGCATCGCCGCGAGGACTACCACAGGGGCAGCTACCATCTCCTTGTCCGAACTTGGACTTGAAGTGGGGGAACCTCCCGTGGCAGTCAGGGAAGGATGTGAATTCCATTTAGACTGGTGAGAGTTTGCCATACAGCATGCAGTTGGGCATCATCTTGCTGGAACACCATGTTAGGTGCAGTCTGCACCAGTAGCCAAATCACAGGCCCCACAATTTGTGTGATGTACTGGTCTGCTGTCAGAGTACTGGAAATGTGCACCAGATACAGATACAGATATTTTATTGATCAGATACCAACAGGTACATGCCCGGCACCGTAAAAAACATAACCGGATAAAGCGTGACATTACTGAGAAAGTGAGTACTGGTCGAACAGTTTGAGTGTACACGCGTACATTTACAGGAATACAGTAGTATAAAATTATACAGGAGTACAAAAGAAAGTTATACATGGAATACAAAATAAACACTATACAGGAATTACTTATATTATATGAAAATACAATAATTGCCACATTGTACAGGAGTTTAGGAGTACAAATAGAGTTCAGTAGACGGAATACATAAATGATATTACATTTTGCAGAGATATTTTAATATAAGCATAATACTAGAGTACAGATAATATATACATTAATAATTACATAGCCAGGGTTGAACACTTAAAGTATTTGACAATAAGCGTGTTGAAAGCCTCATAGGTGTCCTTGTGTTTGAAGATCTCGTAGCAGTCATTAGGCCAGGACTTGCCGTGGGCCTCTAGAAAGATTTTGAGGTGTAGCCTCTCCAGCTCTAGGGCAGGACACTCGAAGAGGTAGTGTGAAGAACTGTCCACGACTCCGCATAATGAACAGTTAGGGTTAGGGGTGTTGTGGAACCTCGCCAGATAAGAGTGAAATCCTCCGTGGTTGGTGAGGAATTGGCTCATGCGTTGATTAGGGCAGTACCACTTGCTGTTAATGAAATTTCTGATGGCTGGAATAAGTCTATGTGTGGTGGGATGCCTCCTCTCATCCCAGTCCCGTTGCCAGGAGGTGAGTAGATGGTCCTTCAGGATGAGTTTGATGGAGTGGATGCTAAGTTTGTTGTAGGCCACAGGGAGGTCGTGGTCAGAGCTGGCGGACTTGGCAAGGGCATCCGCCCTCTCGTTGCCGAGCGTTCCCTGGTGGGCTCTGGTCCAACGGATGTAGTAGGAGTTATTGGAGGCAGAAATATTGTTCTGGATGTCATAGGCAATGGGATGGTGCGAGTGATTCTGGAGAAGTGTAATGGAAGATAAGCTGTCTGAAATGATCGCCACGGTGGAGTTGGAGTAGTTGGCAGAGGACCAGGCCACTGCTCTACTGATGGCAAACAGCTCTGCTTGAAGAATGATGCAATGGGCACTGAGCCTATGGCGTTCGGAGGCTATTTCCGTGTTGTTGTGGTATGCGACTAAGCCACACCCGACGTTGAGGTCAGCTTTCGAGCCGTCGGTGTAAATCTCCAAGTCGGCGTGGTTAGGTTGATAGAAGTTAATCGTGATGGGGAGAGCGGGGTGCCTGGAGCTGGCAAGAGGGATGCTGCTCTCGAGGTCCCTGCTGTTGATAATGAGGTCGTCCATATTAATGTTGTGCTCACGCTTGAGATGCCAGAGACTGGCGGAGGACATGATGTACTTGTCTATTGGAGGCTTCCTTGCAAGGATCTGTAGAGACAAATTGGGGGTGGTAGAGTAGGCTCTGGTGATATAAATGAGGGCTCTCCTTTGTGCGGCGATTAATTTACGGTGTATGTGGACCTTGGGCACTGCCCTACTCCAGCTGCCGCAGGTGTAAGTAATAATAGGGGTAAAAATCTGGCGGTAGATGGTGTCCATAGCCTCAGAAGCCAGCCCCCAGTGCTTCCTTGCAATACTTGCAAAGGCGGTGAAGATTTTACCAGTTCTGTCAGTAATGTAGTCGATGTGAGGGTTCCAAAGGAGCCTGTAGTCCAGGATGACGCCCAGGTATTTAATGGATTTTTAACAGCAATGGACTGACCGCCCATTTTAAGGGTGGGCACCCTGAGATAGAGGTTGGGTTGACCGGGATTGTTAAAAACGATGGCTTTGGTTTTTTTCGCGTTAAAATGTAGCTTGTTATCGTTTCCCTAGTTTAGGATGTTATATAGAATGTTTTTGCCTTGATCCTCAAGTGCCGTGCGTGAGCGGCCCCCCAAAAGCACAAGGGCATCATCGGCGTAGGCCGTGATATGATGATGTCCAAAATCCTGAGATAGGAAGCTGTTAAAGGCAATGTTCCAGAGGACCGGGCCACAGACAGCCTTGAGGGCATCCGCGGACCACGTTACGGTGGGCGGTGTAATTGCCGCACTGTAGTGTTGCTGTTCTGTGGTGGAGGTAATCACTCAGAGTGTAATAAATACTGGCCGGGCAGTTGAAGTCTCTCAGGCCCTGAAGGATCCCAGGCCACCAAGCAGAGTCGAAGGCCTTGGCAATGTCTAAACTTATCGCTAGGACATACTTATAGCTCTCAAGCAGATTATTGACCTTGCTAACAACGTCCTTGATAGCGTCCTCTGAGGACTTTTGAGGCCGGAAGCCGAATTGGGAAGCATGCAGTAGGGAGTTGGTCTCGAGGTGCCAGATAAGTCTGTTGTTAAGCAGGCGCTCTAGGACCTTCCCCAAAACCGGAAGGAGGGAGATGGGCCTGCTCTCTTCTGAGTTGCCAGGCTTTGGAACAGGAATAATTCTGGCATGCTTCCAGGCTTCCGGAAAGACTCCGTACTTTAGACAGGCGTTGTAGAGTTGTGATAGCTGTTGTGGGATAATTCTCCAAATATTCTTAGCCAGCTCGGGGGTGATGTCGTCGTGACCCGGGGCCTTGCGGTTGCGGAGATTGTCAAAGGCCGCCTTGATTTCACGAAGGTGAAAGGGAGGTGAGTTATGGGTGTGAATATCAGTTTGAGCATTGCTACGGATCCTATGTTGAGTGTCGGTGTCGAGATCGTCTGGGTCCGGGAGGCAGTAGTCATCGATCTTTCTGTTAACCGCCTGAAAAAAGGTTTCGCCTGCAGAGGTAGAGTGAAGAATCTGGGATTTTTTGAGTTTGCCGGTGCATAGTCTAGTTATAAAACCCCATGGGTTTTTAGCTGCTTCAGCACAATAATTATCCCAGGACTCTTGTTTTGCCTTTTTTATCTCACTCTTGTAAATATTCAGGTGATGGTAGTAACGTTGTTTAAGGGTGTTACGAGTGGGTTGTGCTCGACTGTTCTGGTACTCCTTTCTTAGACGGATGTTAGTCTTTCTGAGGTTCGTTAATTCTGGGGTCCACCATGGGACAGATTTTCTTTTGTTGACGTACTTTGGGATGAACGTATTGCAGGCAGTGTTTATGATGTTGATGTTCTGGTCGATGCGGCGACGGGCCTCGGTGTAGTTGTCGCAGTTGTAGTCGACCAGATTAGATTCGAGAAAGTTCTGTAGCTCAGTCCAGTTGACACGTTTAATATTGTATTTTGGCCAAGGGTGTGTTGTGTCTTCAAAACTGACCCCAAGAGTAAAGGAGATAAAGGCATGGTTGTCAATGTTATCCTCAAGGATCCTCCAGTTGTGGATGGAGGGGTAACAGCCCATTGAACAGGCTGTCACATCGATCCAACTGTAGCCTTGTGTGGAAGTGAAGGTGGGCGGAGAAGAGGGGTCGTTAATAACAAGCATGCCATTGCGAGCGATGAAATCTTCGAGGGTTCTGCCTCGGTTGTCCAGACGGTCGCCCCCCCAGGTTGGGGAGTGGGCGTTTGTATCACCAGAGAGGATGAGATAGGCGCCCGGGAAATGATTGATGATATGCTGTATGTTTTCGAGGATCTGGTCGATACTCAAGTCCTTTGGGCAGTAATAATTTATCATGTTGTATCTGTGATGACTGGTGGCGAACTCAGTACAACAGATGTACTCAGTACTTAGGGCTTTATGATGGAGGATGGGAAACGTGCACCAGGGCTGTCTACTGATTGAACATGATGGCCAGTGTGACACTTGGCTAAAAGGACTGGGACAGTTTTTCTCGGGATACCATCATGGCCATCCAAAGATATGTGCAATTTTGTCGTGGTGACGACAATTTCAGCCTTGTCAAACTCCGCTTTGATGTCCAGACCCACCAGGACCATCTTAAATGGCTAGAAGCCATAGCCATTTACAAAGCTGGCCAAGAGACCACCTATGTCAACTAGGAGGAACTTAGTTTGTTGCTAGCCTGGCAGGCCCTCATAGATGCCGATCTGTAATTGTATCTATCAGCATGTGATTGCGCATGCCCGGCAAAACGGATTTTGTCGAAATGACATTCAGTTTTGTTTTAAATCTTTACATTCCATTCTGAAGCATTCCAAACCTATTTGATCTGAAGAACTTTGCGATAGTTCGAAAACGTTTGTCACCCACTGTATTTTTTATACATAATGCACTGATAACAGGTTACAGAAGTAAGAATACCCAATGCCATTCAGTGATCCCAGTTGCAATGATGATGACACCACACCAGGTTTGCAGCCATGTCAAGCAGCCCAACTTCATGCAACCTATTGCAAATGTTTTGGTTGGACACAGATGCACCCATTGACTGCAACAGGCAGCATTGGATGTTGTGTGTTGTGGCAAACAGGTCATTCAGCAAATCAGCCAGTCTGTGTGCACTGGTGCAATCCACTCTCTCTTCAGCATGTTCACAGATGTTCCTGCATCCATCATATCACATATTGCTGGATGGTACAGTACATTGTGTCCAGTGCATGTGATAAATGCATGCATTGACAAACCAAGGTCACAAAGGTCCAGGATACGGTTTTATTCCCCAACTGATGGTATTCAGCTTGCTGTTGTCTCCAAGACATTGTCTATGCTTCTCTAAAAGATTGACTACCACAAACTGTTACTGGTAACATTTATGGCCCAAGCTGGCTGCTGGTCTTTATAGCCAAAAACTGAGTACATGACCCAATGCATAAGCAAACTTGATCATTTGCATATCTCTCACTTCTACAGGTCCTGCAATTTGCATGTGGCTAGGCACATTCCTTCATGATGTTGCAATGTCAGTTTTGGAAGTGTATTTTATTGAAAAAACACTAAAAATTAAATTGGTATGTAAAATTAGAACATCAAATCAGGCAGTAGCAGTTTATTATTTTCCCAGCTGTTAGGTACTCATAACAAGGGAAAGTATTGGAATTGTGTCAATTTGACCTTCAAAGTTTTTTTTTGCATATCCATGTTTTCAGACCACCTAAACCCAAAGTAAAAAAATTCCGTAGACGTGTATTGGCATCCATTTTGTTTAATATCTCAGGATGGGGTAAAGATTAGAAAAGAAAATTTGGCATGATAACTTTTATGTAAGGAGAATTGACACTATTAAATTTTGGTGATTAAGTCAAACAGGGGGTTGGACTTAATAAAGATTTTACTCATTATTAGCATTTATAATTTGTTTTATAAAACTCATCACTACCCTCACAGTTAAACTTTATTTTATAATAGTATAAAAAGTTTATAACAAAATCTGATAACAGATGGTGCTACACACAATTGTATTTATTATTATTTAAAAAATAGCTTTTATAATTAAAATCTCAGCAGCCAGGAAAGTTATGTAACTCATTGCCAGATTTTATTACTACACTGAAGAAAATTTAGTGTTCCAAAAATAATTGGTTTGACTCTGAGGTCAAAAACTACCAGGTCTGGGCATTTGGGTATTTGAATGGATAATTTGTATGATATGTAATTTTTATTTTTAATCTTTAATAAAGAATTGTAATACATTGAAGTTGTATTGTAAAAATGTCAGTTTGCTCATGTGAGACCTAGAATAGTTCAATTCAAATTTTCTAACAAAAATATTTAAAATTGTTAGATTTTAAAAACAACCTCTCCCACAACTCCTGGGAAGATAAATCAACACAAAAAATCTTTTGAATATCCCAGTATGAACAATACTGATCCTGAAATACAAGCCGATCTCCATAAGGCCAAATTGTTAAAAATGTATGATCAAGTTTTTGCAACCTGGAAGCATTAGAAATATCAGGGCTATGGAGTCATGTACAAATCTACCGACTCCAACTCTTCCTTACCATCCGACTCCGGCTAAAACACCAAAACTCCACGACTCCAACTCCACAGCCCTGAGAAATATACAAAGCAGGCCCGTCTGGCAACTGCATTAATGCAAAGGATGTCACTAGTATTTCATATGCATGGAGGTGGTGCTATGAAGAAAAGTAACGGGAATAACACTAGCTAGTAGATAACGTTTCTACACCAGTATTTGCATCTTATTATTTGTGTGTGTGGATGTAAAGATATTTTTATCACTTTATTAACATGTACGGTAAAAAACGTTTTCCAAGATTTAAATATTTTGGAATTTAAAAATAATTTATAAACACTGTGTTCAAATTTATACTGGCCATTAGCCTGATGAAGACCAAGTTTATGGTCGAAAATGTTCATTTTGTTTAAATTCCCAAATTAAAAAAAGGAGGCAAAATAGGATTTTAGGACTACTAAATCATCATCAATAAATGAAATCTGGAATGTGTTCATCATGATTAATACTCATGCATATCATTTTTCTACAGTGTTGCTTATTCTACTGCATAGTAGAATTATCAGTTTAGGTAGATAAATTAAATTCACTGTTAATAAAAAAAATATATACTTTTGCTTGGAAATCTACGTATAAATTCACTGTTAATAAAAAAACTATATACTTTTGCTTGGAAATCTACATATATTTTTGTTATAATGAATTCTTTGTTAATACAAGTTAATAAAAAATAAAGCCAATTTAAACTACTTTTCTCAGAGCAAAAACCTCTTACAAACTAGCATTTTTGTGCTAAGTATTGAGAGACAAAATCAGAGTATCCTTGTAGCTCATTTATTTATCTTACTACAGAGTGCTGTTAATTAATAGAGATCTTATATCGTTTTCACAATCTTTATTGCTCCTAATACCCTCTGATGGGTACAGAGACCAAAAGTACTAGTTTTCTAAAACATTATAGTAATAAAAGTATGTAATAAACATGTAGAACTCAACTGTGAATACATTATATTAAATAAAATCATCATCTCTTAAGAGCTTTAGGGAATTTATTCTAAACTTCTGCAGCATCTATATTAAAAATTAATTCTGAATGCATTACACAAAATACATAAAAGAATATTGCATATTTGATACAATTGCTCAATATAATTTTTGTAAAATGTATCTCTACATTGCTGTTTTACATATTACATTTCATAACAATACAATGATTTAAGACCTCAGTTTTAATTACAATAAAACAACATCAAACATTAATTTTAAATTTGTTTTACTATACATAAAATCCTGGACTTGAATCATTGCAAATATATGTTAATTGTAATTCATAATACAGCATGTATTAATACAAGGCATGACAAAATTATATCACAAATAAAGTGCCATATAGTTTTTTTTTTATTAAAAATTATAATTTTAGAAAATACAGTATATTATTCATTAATTTTATTAGTAAAATTATATATATATATTTTATGAGAGACATTTATATATAGATATATCTATATAATTTTTTACATGTCATGAGAAGTATAAAAATATCAACATAATTTTAATATTAAAAGATGGAATGCATTTAAGAAAATATTTTAATTTATTGTTATTGAATAATTATAATATATATTCCTTTTAGTTTTTAATAAATGTCTATATCCAAAAGTTATTATGGTTGAAACACACATGTATATGCAATATCATACAAAAATATATAAAATATTAAAATGTATTTTGCAAAATTATTCACTACATAGTAACACAGGTAATAATTGAGGTAATTTTATTAGTATATTATATATCATATTCATATATTAGCTAGCACGATTCTTGTGAATTGTAAAATTTTGCATCAAGTGACTTATTTTCTTGTAAAGTTTATGAACTAAATATAATATTAAAACCAAGATTTTAATCTCAAATCCATATCTAAATTTAAAACAGCTCAAAAGTATGAAAAAATATCATACATTTCTACATAAATTCAAGAAATATATAAGCATTCTAATATATTAAAACATTAATAGCTTATAAAGATATTCAAATCTCAAAACATTACCTACAAATTATCTGTTAAAATATATCCCAGAGAAATTATATATAATATTTTGTTTTAAATAATTCACACAAAAATAGACAGAATAATGGACTTTACATTGAGACAAAGTTAAATGTAAATTTTTATTCAACTATTTTAAAGTAAAAGATGTATGCTTATACACACTTTTGGGAATTTTGTCAGATCAACAGTTTAAACAATATAAATAATCCAAAATTATATCAATTTTATTTTAATTGTATGTATTTTTTATGATTTATTGTAACTGTTTTCTTCAGATATTCTTAAAAATTCATTATAGATTAAAATATACATGTATTGTATCTTAAAAATTATTTATGTAATAATATGTTTTAAGACTAGATAAAATATTCATTAAAACAGAAAAATAAAGTTACATTAATATAATATTTTGCTGCTATTATACTGCAAACTTGATATAAAAGACTTTACACTGTAATTCTTATTATAGGAACTAGTATATATCTTCTTATTCAGGAAAATAAAAAAATGCNAGGTAAGTCAATAACATTTACTGCAGTGGTTCCCAAACTTTTTTGATTCTCGGCACACTTGCTAAATCCAGAGTTTTTCCAAGATGCCCTATGTCAAATTCTAACAAGTATGTACAATTTGTGAAATAGCCAATATTTTTTAAATTAAAGTTAGGACATTAAGTAAAAAATATAATGTATTTAAGATAGCAAAAAAATTTAATTGAATAAATTTAATTAATTATAATTAGTGAGATGGATGAGCCTGTTGATCACTGCACATTTTCTCAAATCTTGGAATCAAACTAGACACAGCCACTCTCATTTCCTTCTCCACATTGATTCTCATGCAATGCTTAATTTTTATCAGAGCAACAAACTCAGCTTTGCACAAATGGAATTAAGATTCTCTGAGCTTTACCACTCAGAAGGGATATTCATCTTTTACTGATATCCAAAATTCAGTTAATTCCATGCTACTAAATTTTGTTTTCAACATATTGTCGCAAGACAACTCAATAAGATTCTCTTCTTCTGCAGCAGTAAATTCAGATGGAGCACTGGCATTAAATGGATCTTGAATCCATGCAAATTTATCAATATTATCATTTTTAAAATATTTTTCAAACCAGGTGATAAATGTTCTTCAAAAATAGATTTCATACTTAGAGAGAAATTAACTCCATTGGAGGTCAAAAACTGTTGCAACAAGGAAAAACAATCTTTTCCCCTGTTTTCATTTATTTTTCTTTTCCGTAGTTTTAATTTTTTTGTAAAAGCTGGAATTTTCTCAATCAACTTGTATGCTAGTTTTACCAAAAAATCTTCATTTGCACAATTTTCAGCATACTTGTGGTCTTCTTCTTTAAGAAAAATATAAATTTCCTGTCACATTTCAAACATACAAGACAAAAACATTACCTTGAGAGAGACATTGCACTCTCATAGTTATGTTTTGTGCTGTAGTGTTGTACAACAAAGATGTGTGCTCAGATCCTCGCCTGATCTTTTGAGAAATCTTACCTTCAACAGCTGAGTTTTTATAAAGTTTACTACATTTACTACATATTCTAAGGCCTGGTTTTATGTAGGACTCAGATATTTGATGCGAGTGCTTCCTGTGAATAATGCAATGGGTTCACAGTGCATCAGGGTCTTTGCTTAGAAAAAGTTCTTGCAATCTTCCATAACACCCGGACATTGAATGACACCATCAGTACCAATACCAATGTATTTGGTCCACTCCAAATTATTTTCAGATATAAAAATATCAAAAACCTCAAACAAGTTGTGAGTCTTTGCACCAGCAGTGATGCTTTTACAAAAGAGAGTCTTCTACAATGTTATTACTATCTATAAACTGTATATAGCAAATCAAGCAAGCATCATTGTCATCATCTGTCCTCATGCAGCTGCAACACAAATTCCTTCCCTTTTATTTTTTCAATTAACTGAACATTGGAGGTTTTCACTATGTGCTGTATTCTGTGAATTATTAGACAAAGGCACTTTTAAAAGCTGCTTCCCAGCAGACTCACTGATCATAATGTTCACCACATCTACAGCAGCTGGTAGAATGAGTTTTTCTGCGATGGTAGAGGTTTTTTACATTTTGTGATTCTATTTGCCACCTTTATTACTGATTTAAAGATTGCACCAGGTCTGCTAGATGTCGCATTGTATCTCATTGAATTGAAAGTGGAAGTAAAATTATGAAAATTTTATATTACTTCGTGGTGCCTGTGTGAGGAAGCAGTAGCTCCCTAGAGTGCTGCAGCACACACTGATTTATTGTAATAGAATGCTATCAAACTTCATACAATAACTTCCACATCAGTTATTCTTACACAAATTGATAATTAATGATGAAATAAAACAGAAATTTTAAATATTTTTATTTGTTGCTTTGAAGAAAATAAAATTTTCTTCAAAGCACAAATATATATATACTGTACATGAACCATATACACTCCTCAAAAGTGAAATTGCAATACCATGGAGGAATGCACATATCTATATGCAAATTGCAGAACCAGTAGAGGTGACAGATATGCAAATGATTAAAGATATTCAACAAACACCTATTTATTCATTAATGAATATGGCCCGCAATATGCAGATATATTGCATGGAATTCTATCAATGAGGTAATTAATGGTTGCCTGAGATATTCCTTGCCAAATTGTGTCCACATCATCTACAATATGTGGTGATGGTCCCTGGTACACTTCACATTGGACGAGATCCCACGGGTGTTTGATGGGCGAGAGTTCCGGAGCTGTCGGTCAGGGAAGGTCTCATAAGGAACTCCTTCCCTGCCCCGCCTATTGGCACCACAGGGTTAAAGAGACTATGCCTTATTCATCGACTGGTCAGTACCTGACGCGGTAGACAGGACGACGTAGCTGGGCCCTATGATCTTCATTCGGGCTCCCATCCGCACCCCGGCCCAGCCCTCTAACTTGGCATAACTTTTGTTTTGTGCAGCCTGTACTGCACTTATGGTTCACACTACTAAACCTTATCCAGCTCACACTTGTACTAAATGCTTAGACTTATACCTATGTAGTAGGTATTCAGACAGCGGGGCCCCTTTTCCTACGAGAGGGGACCCAAACTAGCTCTTTCCAAACCTATAGATCGAAGAGATCTATGATTTTTCCCATCAAATCCTTTAGTTTCTTTAGGTTCCCTTTACTAGCTGCTAGCGTTCAAAGTACTTGTTCAGGGGGCTTGGACCAGTCAACTTGGTCTGCCCCTAGGCGGNGAGGTGAAGGTGGGCGGAGAAGAGGGGTCGTTAATAACAAGCATGCCATTGCGAGCGATGAAATCTTCGAGGGTTCTGCCTCGGTTGTCCAGACGGTCGCCCCCCCAGGTTGGGGAGTGGGCGTTTGTATCACCAGAGAGGATGAGATAGGCGCCCGGGAAATGATTGATGATATGCTGTATGTTTTCGAGGATCTGGTCGATACTCAAGTCCTTTGGGCAGTAATAATTTATCATGTTGTATCTGTGATGACTGGTGGCGAACTCAGTACAACAGATGTACTCAGTACTTAGGGCTTTATGATGGAGGATGGGAAACGTGCACCAGGGCTGTCTACTGATTGAACATGATGGCCAGTGTGACACTTGGCTAAAAGGACTGGGACATAGTTTTTCTCGGGATATATCATGGCCATCCAAAGATATGTGCAATTTTGTCGTGGTGACGACAATTTCAGCCTTGTCAAACTCCGCTTTGATGTTCAGACCCACCAGGACCATCTTAAATGGCTAGAAGCCATAGCCATTTACAAAGCTGGCCAAGAGACCACCTATGTCAACTAGGAGGAACTTAGTTTGTTGCTAGCCTGGCAGGCCCTCATAGATGCCGATCTGTAATTGTATCTATCAGCATGTGATTGCGCATGCCCGGCAAAACGGATTTTGTCGAAATGACATTCAGTTTTGTTTTAAATCTTTACATTCCATTCTGAAGCATTCCAAACCTATTTGATCTGAAGAACTTTGCGATAGTTCGAAAACGTTTGTCACCCACTGTATTTTTTATACATAATGCACTGATAACAGGTTACAGAAGTAAGAATACCCAATGCCATTCAGTGATCCCAGTTGCAATGATGATGACACCACACCAGGTTTGCAGCCATGTCAAGCAGCCCAACTTCATGCAACCTATTGCAAATGTTTTGGTTGGACACAGATGCACCCATTGACTGCAACAGGCAGCATTGGATGTTGTGTGTTGTGGCAAACAGGTCATTCAGCAAATCTGCCAGTCTGTGTGCACTGGTGCAATCCACTCTCTCTTCAGCATGTTCACAGATGTTCCTGCATCCATCATATCACATATTGCTGGATGGTACAGTACATTGTGTCCAGTGCGTGTGATAAATGCATGCATTGACAAACCAAGGTCACAAAGGTCCAGGATACGGTTTTATTCCCCAACTGATGGTATTCAGCTTGCTGTTGTCTCTAAGACATTGTCTATGCTTCTCTAAAAGACTGACTACCACAAACTGTTACTGGTAACATTTATGGCCCAAGCTGGCTGCTGGTCTTTATAGCCAAAAACTGAGTACATGACCCAATGCATAAGCAAACTTGATCATTTGCATATCTCTCACTTCTACAGGTCCTGCAATTTGCATGTGGCTAGGCACATTCCTTCATGATGTTGCAATGTCAGTTTTGGGAGTGTATTTTATTGAAAAAACACTAAAAATTAAATTGGTATGTAAAATTAGAACATCAAATCAGGCAGTAGCAGTTTATTATTTTCCCAGCTGTTAGGTACTCATAACAAGGGAAAGTATTGGAATTGTGTCAATTTGACCTTCAAAGTTTTTTTTTGCATATCCATGTTTTCAGACCACCTAAACCCAAAGTAAAAAAATTCCGTAGACGTGTATTGGCATCCATTTTGTTTAATATCTCAGGATGGGGTAAAGATTAGAAAAGAAAATTTGGCATGATAACTTTTATGTAAGGAGAATTGACACTATTAAATTTTGGTGATTAAGTCAAACAGGGGGTTGGACTTAATAAAGATTTTACTCATTAGTAGCATTTATAATTTGTTTTATAAAACTCATCACTACCCTCACAGTTAAACTTTATTTTATAATAGTATAAAAAGTTTATAACAAAATCTGATAACAGATGATGCTACACACAATTGTATTTATTATTATTTAAAAAATAGCTTTTATAATTAAAATCTCAGCAGCCAGGAAAGTTATGTAACTCATTGCCAGATTTTATTATTACACTGAAGAAAATTTAGTGTTCCAAAAATAATTGGTTGGACTCTGAGGTCAAAAACTACCAGGTCTGGGCATTTGGGTATTTGAATGGATAATTTGTATGATACGTAATTTTTATTTTTAATCTTTAATAAAGAATTGTAATACATTGAAGTTGTATTGTAAAAATGTCAGTTTGCTCATGTGAGACCTAGAATAGTTCAATTCAAATTTTCTAACAAAAATATTTAAAATTGTTAGATTTTAAAAACAACCTCTCCCACAACTCCTGGGAAGATAAATCAACACAAAAAATCTTTTGAATATCCCAGTATGAACAATACTGATCCTGAAATACAAGCCGATCTCCATAAGGCCAAATTGTTAAAAATGTATGATCAAGTTTTTGCAACCTGGAAGCATTAGAAATATCAGGGCTATGGAGTCATGTACAAATCTACCGACTCCAACTCTTCCTTACCATCCGACTCCGGCTAAAACACCAAAACTCCACGACTCCAACTCCACAGCCCTGAGAAATATACAAAGCAGGCCCGTCTGGCAACTGCATTAATGCAAAGGATGTCACTAGTATTTCATATGCATGGAGGTGGTGCTATGAAGAAAAGTAACGGGAATAACACTAGCTAGTAGATAACGTTTCTACACCAGTATTTGCATCTTATTATTTGTGTGTGTGGATGTAAAGATATTTTTATCACTTTATTAACATGTACGGTAAAAAACGTTTTCCAAGATTTAAATATTTTGGAATTTAAAAATAATTTATAAACACTGTGTTCAAATTTATACTGGCCATTAGCCTGATGAAGACCAAGTTTATGGTCGAAAATGTTCATTTTGTTTAAATTCCCAAATTAAAAAAAGGAGGCAAAATAGGATTTTAGGACTACTAAATCATCATCAATAAATGAAATCTGGAATGTGTTCATCATGATTAATACTCATGCATATCATTTTTCTACAGTATTGCTTATTCTACTGCATAGTAGAATTATCAGTTTAGGTAGATAAATTAAATTCACTGTTAATAAAAAAAATATATACTTTTGCTTGGAAATCTACATATATTTTTGTTATAATGAATTCTTTGTTAATACAAGTTAATAAAAAATAAAGACAATTTAAACTACTTTTCTCAGAGCAAAAACCTCTTACAAACTAGCATTTTTGTGCTAAGTATTGAGAGACAAAATCAGAGTATCCTTGTAGCTCATTTATTTATCTTACTACAGAGGGCTGTTAATTAATAGAGATCTTATATCGTTTTCACAATCTTTATTGCTCCTAATACCCTCTGATGGGTACAGAGACCAAAAGTACTAGTTTTCTAAAACATTATAGTAATAAAAGTATGTAATAAACATGTAGAAGTCAACTGTGAATACATTATATTAAATAAAATCATCATCTCTTAAGAGCTTTAGGGAATTTATTCTAAACTTCTGCAGCATCTATATTAAAAATTAATTCTGAATGCATTACACAAAATACATAAAAGAATATTGCATATTTGATACAATTGCTCAATATAATTTTTGTAAAATGTATCTCTACATTGCTGTTTTACATATTACATTTCATAACAATACAATGATTTAAGACCTCAGTTTTAATTACAATAAAACATCATCAAACATTCATTTTAAATTTGTTTTACTATACATAAAATCCTGGACTTGAATCATTGCAAATATATGTTAATTGTAATTCATAATACAGCATGTATTAATACAAGGCATGACAAAATTATATCACAAATAAAGTGCCATATAGTTTTTTTTTTATTAAAAATTATAATTTTAGAAAATACAGTATATTATTCATTAATTTTATTAGTAAAATTATATATATATATTTTATGAGAGACATTTATATATAGATATATCTATATAATTTTTTACATGTCATGAGAAGTATAAAAATATCAACATAATTTTAATATTAAAAGATGGAATGCATTTAAGAAAATATTTTAATTTATTGTTATTGAATAATTATAATATATATTCCTTTTAGTTTTTAATAAATGTCTATATCCAAAAGTTATTATGGTTGAAACACACATGTATATGCAATATCATACAAAAATATATAAAATATTAAAATGTATTTTGCAAAATTATTCACTACATAGTAACACAGGTAATAATTGAGGTAATTTTATTAGTATATTATATATCATATTCATATATTAGCTAGCACGATTCTTGTGAATTGTAAAATTTTGCATCAAGTGACTTATTTTCTTGTAAAGTTTATGAACTAAATATAATATTAAAACCAAGATTTTAATCTCAAATCCATATCTAAATTTAAAACAGCTCAAAAGTATGAAAAAATATCATACATTTCTACATAAATTCAAGAAATATATAAGCATTCTAATATATTAAAACATTAATAGCTTATAAAGATATTCAAATCTCAAAACATTACCTACAAATTATCTGTTAAAATATATCCCAGAGAAATTATATATAATATTTTGTTTTAAATAATTCACACAAAAATAGACAGAATAATGGACTTTACATTGAGACAAAGTTAAATGTAAATTTTTATTCAACTATTTTAAAGTAAAAGATGTATGCTTATACACACTTTTGGGAATTTTGTCAGATCAACAGTTTAAACAATATAAATAATCCAAAATTATATCAATTTTATTTTAATTGTATGTATTTTTTATGATTTATTGTAACTGTTTTCTTCAGATATTCTTAAAAATTCATTATAGATTAAAATATACATGTATTGTATCTTAAAAATTATTTATGTAATAATATGTTTTAAGACTAGATAAAATATTCATTAAAACAGAAAAATAAAGTTACATTAATATAATATTTTGCTGCTATTATACTGCAAACTTGATATAAAAGACTTTACACTGTAATTCTTATTATAGGAACTAGTATATATCTTCTTATTCAGGAAAATAAAAAAATGCATGTACTTCAATATTAATTTTAATTGTAGTTATTTTTGCTAGATGTAGAAAATGGATTTCAATCACTTTAAAAGTACTATATTGAAACAATATCTAAATCACAGATACAGTATAATAGGCCACAAAGCTATCAAAATACATCAAATACTTTAATGCATGTATTCAAATATCCATTATTACTATGAGATAAACATTTTAAGTTCTAAATTTTTCACAATATTTAGAGTTATTAAAATTAGCTTCATAACAATTTCCTCTTAGAAGAATCGTGTCTTGCAGACTTTGAAAATTATTGAAACCCATATTTCATCATCTTACACTTATGTTTAATAGTAATTTAATAGTTTTGACAATGGCTAAAAGAAAATAAAACATTTATTCAGGTTCTAATTCTCTCCACACTTTTTTCACTCATTCCTCTCACTTAATACGTACCATTTTAAATGTTATATTTATCTCAATTTAAAATATATTTTCATTTTTTTCTAAATTTTCAATGCTTTAAAAAGAACTACTCTTTAGTTTGGCATTGCATTCACACTTTCCATTTTTATTCAATATATCTATCAACGATAAATTCAAATTCAAGAATGTAAGTTATCGAATGTTCTTATCGACATTTACATACTCCAAAAGAAAATTTCATATTTATAATATTTCATTTATTAAATTTAACACCCTTATTATACAGATTATATAAACTAATATGATATGCTTTTTTTTTTTTCTTTTATAAAATACACTTATGAAAAGCAAGATTTGCAAAATATACCATAACTATTAAAATTACAAATACTGTACCATTATATATATATTTAATTTCTTATTACTCTTGTATGATAAATCACACAAAATATAAACAAGCTACTATTACACAATGTTACATTCTATGATCATATTAAAGCAAATAATTCAAAAATTCTAGAACGATTTTTAATCATATTCTATGACGACAACTGCAAATGTGAGTTTTAATTCATTTTTGACTTTCTTTGACATCTTTGTAGAGGATGGAAAAAGTTTTATTGTTGCATTTATGAATGCTGAAAAATATGTTATATTTAATCTATTTCATTAATTAATGAAACAAATTAGTTATAACATTAAATCAATCATAATTTTAAATATTAATCTGTACTTTTTAAATTTGAGTTAACAAGTACATATGTACTGCAAACTCTTTAATGTAAATTATTAACCAAATTGTCAACATCTAGGAACTTAGTAATGATAAATTTCTGATGAAATTTTGTCACTACTTAACTTCATGAATAAATCTAAAAGGAAGACATTTCTCAGTTGCATAAAATACTGACATTGATTGCAATAACTGCACCTTGTCGGTACTATCATTGATGATGACAATGTTTTTTTTTTTGTATAAAATGCAAGAACAAAACTTACTTTCATACTAAATACTGAAAGAAACTGTCATATTGTCCTGTAATGTATGAGACAGAAATAAGAAAGTTTTACCAGATATAATACCTTCCAAATAAAATTGAAAATTATTCTAGAGTTTTTGGTTATTGTATTTTTTTTTATGGTATAACTTTTGCCACATCCAGCACATATTTAAATCTAAACATGAATAAAATTAATATTTTCTATATTTTTGTAATTTTTATATCAATATAATAATATTTAAAATATTTTTCTTGTAAAAAATACAAGCGTTTAATTAATGAAATTTTTAAAGTTCACACAAATAAAGAATAATTTACTTAAAACTTTAGTCATCAGTGTCTTCTGATTCGTCATCTTCACTTATGTAGCGCTTAACCGCTCGACTTTTTCGTCTTCTTTCTCTTTTCAGTGGTTCTTCTATACTTTTACTGAGGCGTAATTTACTTTCATCATCAGAATCATTATCTTCTCCACCATCCTCTTCACCTCCCTCTTCTCTATCATCTTCTCCACCATTGTTATCTCCATCACTATATTCATCACCTCCAACCAAAGCCAAATCACCCCCCTTTTCCAATCGTTCTCGGGCATTAGTGAAAACAGACTGCAGAACAATAGAATCTTCGTATATCAAAGAACCTTCTACATTATATGTTTGGGCATTTTTACATAATATCATAAATTCACCTTCAAGATCATCTAAACTACGATAGCGATGATGTTTGATTTTTTGTTTAATTTTCCGTAAATCGACTGGTTTTTTTATAACTTCATAATAATCTGGGAGTTCTCGTCTTGGAGGCAATTGCAAGAAAGCACTACTTAACACTCTTCCATCACTGTCTTTGTAATTTATTACAATATCAAGGAGTTTTTTCATTTGTTTTGTAAGCTTAGGTGGATTAGGTGGAAGTTTTTCTAGAGGAGGTCGTCCTCTTTTTCTTTTCTGTTTTGGTTCTTCTACCTCAACTTCTCTCTTTCTCTTACGGCCTCTTTTCTGTTTTTTCTTTGTTTCCCACTCTTCCAAGTTCTCTTCTTCTATAGCTTTCAAAAGTTGTTTCTCTGTTAAATTATATGAATAATCTATTTCTTTTCTCTGACGAGAACCACGACCAAATAATTTATCTTCTTCTTCTTCATTAGTCAGTCTTTCTACTTCTGCATCATCTTTTACTAGCCAAGCAGGCAATTCATCCTCCTCTATAAGACGAGGTTTACGTTTTGTGTTGCGTGCTTCTTCTCTTCTTCGATCAAGATCCATTTTTCTGAATATTTCAAATTCTTCTTCATTTCTTGCAATTAACTGATTGATTGTTTCATCATCTGGTACTTCATTTTCTTCATCTTCATCTATTTCATCCTGTACTAAAATAGCTTGAAGAAACTGTTTTCTTTCAGAACCAGTGGATTTTTGATCAAACATACCAGCTTGTATAACTTTTTCATCTAAGTTCAATTTATATTTTGCAGCTGCAAGAATTCTTTCTTCTACAGAATTCACAGTAACTAAACGCAACACACGTACTTCATTCTGCTGACCAATACGATGAGCTCTATCTTGGGCTTGAAGATCCTGATGGGGATTCCAATCAGAATCAAAAATAATTACAGTATCGGCAGCTTGCAAATTCAAACCAAGACCACCTGCTCTAGTACTCAATAAAAATACAAAATAAAGAGAATTTGGATCGTTAAATAATTCTAACAAATGGCCACGATCATCTGATTTTGTTGCACCATCTAGTCTTAGATAACTGAAATTTCTATAATTGAGATAATCTTCCATTATTGTCATGAGTGTGGTCATTTGACAAAATAATAATATCCGATGACCTGTCTGTCTGAATTTTGGTAAAATACGATCCAATAATTCAAATTTTCCAGAAGCTCGATATAAATCTGGTCCTTGCACTATACCAGTTGAACATTCTGAATGTTCTACAAATGCTTCTTCAATATGCTGAAACATAAATGGATGATTACATATCTTTCGAAGTTGCATAATAGTATTCATTAGTGTTTTTGTACCACCCTTTCCTTTCTTATCCTTTTCTGAACCATCAGTAAGTAAAACACCTTTTGTTTGCATATGTCTATATAGTAAACGTTGAAGAGCTGACATATCACATTTAACAACATATTCAACTTTCTCTGGTAACTGAGCTTCTACTTCTTTTTTTAGTCGACGTAACAAAAATGGCCGAAGCACTTTATGTAAACGTCGAATGATAAGAATAGTTTCTTCTTCATTCAATTCAACTTTTTCTCCTGTTGTAGCAAATGGTGCATTAAACCATTGTTCAAATGTATTACAACATTTAAAAATGCTAGGTAATAAGAAATTCAGCAATGCCCATAACTCTGGGAGTTTATTTTGTAATGGTGTTCCTGTTAATAGCAGGCGATGAGGAGCACTATAATGGATATTAAGAACTTGAGTTAATTTGCAATGATGATTTTTCATACGATGCCCTTCATCTATAATCATGTATTTCCATCGAATTTTTGCTAAAATAGCTTTATCCTTAATAACATATTCATAAGTAGTAAGAAGAACATTAAACTTGGTGCTCTTTAGTTGCTGAGCAATCTGTCGTCGAACATTTGGCAAACCTTTATATGCAATTTTAACAACAGATGGAGCCCAATGATTAAATTCTAACATCCAATTTGATAGAGTTGATAACGGAACAATTATTAAATAAGGACCAAATACTTTCTTTTTTTCCATTAAGTATGTAATCAAAGCAATAGTCTGAATGGTCTTACCCAAACCCATTTCATCTGCTAAAATACCATTTAAATTATTATTATATAATGAAACTAACCATTCCAAACCTTTAACTTGATATTCTTTTAATTTACCATTAACCAGAAGAGATGATTGTTCTTTTACTTCTTCTCTAATACCATGAGCAATATTGTAATAATTTTGATAACCTTCAAATATTTTGTATTCATCATCTTCAGCTTGTGCAGCATGAATAATTTCTTTAGATTCATCATCAAAACCTTTATTATTACCTTGACCATGTGATAATCGTGATTTACCTTCTTCATCATCATCTGAATCAGAACCATCATCATCCTCGTCGTCTTCATCATCTTCATCACGAGGTGCAACTTCATAACCAGGATGCATTTCTAACCAAGCATCTAGCTGGCTTGCCAAAGGAGCATGAGGTCCCGAAAGTACATTCCCAGTAGCTGTCTCTATTATATTAACATGTATATCACTCTGTTGAGAACTTTCATCTATAAGACCTTCTTGCAATGACTCATTATTTTCACCAGAATTTTCTTTTTGTTGTAATTTCTGTAATTTCTTCTTCTTTTTCTTCTGTTTTCTCTTTTCTCGCAATTTTTGCCTTTGGTCAGCTTTATGTTGTCTCACCATTTCTGTCAAATTACGTATATACTCATCAGTCTGTGATAATAAAAATGCTAATCTTTTATCTTTTTTCTGATCAATAAGTTTTCTATAGCCTTCTTCATCTTCAGCCATAAGTCGTATCAAACGTTCTTTTTCTATTCTCTGTTGTTCCTTTTTCTGTTCTCGTTCAGTATTAGCATGATAAGTAACTACAGCTTTGTTCACTTTTCCAATCTTTCCTAGCATATTACGATGATATTCTCTGAAATCTTTTCCATGTTGAAGTACTGCATTTAGATACTCTTGGTGTTTTTGCCTTCTCTTTCTTTCTTGTTCAAGTTTTTGTTGTTTTTCAAGTTTTTCAGTTATACGAGCTTCTCTAAGTCCTTGACGTTTGGAACGTTTATATAACTTTGGATTAAATGATGATTCTAATGTTGTATCTCTACGCATACAAGAAATTACTTCTGATCGCAACTGGCGTTGAAAATTTAAAAGTCTTAAAGCTTTTAATTCTATCATTGCTTTGATTCTCAAATCATCTGGTAAATTTGCTGGTAAATTTGAAAATTCCTCAATTCTGTGAACAATACGAGCAGCCAATCTATTTTCTCTTTCTTTTAAAATTTCAACTGGATCAATACCTTGAGGTTTTGCTATTGGAGTAATTCGATTCTGTTTTTGTTGCAATTGCATCATGGTAGGAACATTATTCACCTGTTCATTTGATCCTACTTGTTGTGAACCAGGCAGAATTTGAACAGATCCTGAGTTCTGAGAGGCAGCATTTACTTGATTTGTATTTGTAACTATTGTTGCTGGCTGAGCTGTGTTATGTGAGGTAGTCTGTTCATAAATTGTTACAGTCTGTCCTGGTTTTATCTGTTGTCCCATCACAGTTCCACTAATAGACTGATTTGGAATATCTCTTACTGCAGACTGCAAAGTTAGAGCATTTGTTTGCTGATACAAAGCATGTGGAGAAAGTCTTTTTCCAAGTAGTGCTAAACTCAAATTGTCAGGAATAGCTTGGTTACGTGCTAAATACCTGTAAGCTCTTATCTGTGCTCTTAGTTGGTTAATCTGGGCATTACTTAACAACATAGGCTTTTGTACCTGATTTGAACCTATTGAATTCATGTTTTCAATTGTCGTTTCAGAAATAGACTGTTGAGAATTACTCATCTCAGGAAATGCGGAATAAGAGTGATTATTTTGATCAACTTCTCCGACTTGTTGCACGGATGAATTTTGGATATTTTGAGATCCTTGTCCTTGTTGATATAATACAGCATACGACTGAGAATTTGTTTTGTTACCGACATTTGTCTGCGCATCTGTTGCAGCATTAGAATTTTGAGCTAAATAATTAGACGATGCATTCGACGGCGAAGGAGGTAGACCGATCGTTTGAGACGGAGGATAAGACTGTTCGGATGTCAGCGGCTGTTGAGTTTGCGCAATAACCTGATAAGACGCCGCCGGCTGCGAATGAACTTGAATATTTAAATTATTTTGTACAGGTTGGTTATTAAGCACTGTAACTTGTTGATTTTGCGATGCTGGAGATGGAATATTTGCATTTGTGGTTCCTGAATTTTGTTGAATGGGACCTGTAGAAGGATTGTGGACACCAGTTCCTGATGATGTCCCAGGGCTTGGGATTGCCTTATTTCGATTTGAAATTGCCATCATCTGGGCATAATGTTGATCATCTTTTTCTTCGATTGAGGTTAAAGTTTTTTGAAGAATATTTTTATCATCTGACACTAATCGTGATTGTTGTTCAGATATATTTCTACTTGAAGGTTGAACAATAGTTTCGTCTGTCGTCGCCATGACAGTCTCTAAATAAAATATATATATACTTCAATTTAAAAAAAAAATCATATATATTTATAATAATATAAGTAACAAACCTCACAGAAACGTTATTTACTAAAATCAAAACATAAGAATCCACGTTTTTAAATTTTTTACATCTCACGAAATCACTTCCTACTTTTAATGAATAACCATTTCAGAAACTGGATTTGTACGATTGTTAACACTGGATGGCGCTTCAAATTCTTAGAATTTTTAATGATTTTCTTTTTTCTTTTTTCTTTTTCTTATTGATAATTTTTATTATACATTTTTATTAATTGTTATAACAAAATAATCAAATTCCTAACAACGAGTGATAAGAATTATATAAATCTAAAATCCGAAGTAAATGTGATAATGCATGAAAAATAATTTTGAAACTTTTTACGATTGATTGGTTAAATTAATTAATGTGATGTATCAAAATTGGTAAACAATAATTTCGTTCCCTTTCGAACAGGCCTGACCAATAGCGGACTTGATTAACATGTACGAAGAATAAGAAATAATATTCCGACTCGTACTACACGTGACAAATTATGATAGTCTAGATCACGCTTGAACCGTGCTTCTCCGAGGCAATCTGTTATTAATTTATCGTGCACCCATATGCTTGCCTGACTATATTTTAAATAACTAAAATGGAAAATAAAAGCCTAATTAATTAAGTGATAACAGTCACAATTTTTTATGATGTCGAAAGAAATATATCATTTTTTAATCTTTTTTTTTTGTTTTTAACTCTTTCCGCCCTGTGGGCACTAAGAGGCCTCTTTAAGCAAGCCCATTATGGGTTCGGCCAGGCCCACAATGAGGCGACCGGGTAATGAGGGACGGGGCCAGACATATTCGGACGGACCACTTTCCGAAAAATTCCTGGGGATTTATTCCCAGGAATTTTTCGATTCCAGGGGATATTCGATCCCGTGTCTCCCAGATCGATCCGTCCGGATTCGATCCCGTGCTCCCAGAGCGGTAGGCTTCCACCTTGACCGCTTGGTCATCCGGCTGTGTATTTATTTTTTGACCAGTCGAATGGCCGAAGAGACAAAAGCATTAAGACGCCCGTTCTGGACATCTAGGGAATCCGAATTCAAGTATGGGTTGGATCCTCAAAAGGCTTCCTGAAGAATTTTACGCGAAATATGTCGTGCTCCATCTCCTGTCACAACCTGATTTATTGTGAGTCTGATAGAACCCATAATGGACATAAAGGGAATATTTTGTTAATGCCTTCAGGATGAAATTATAAATAAATAAACTATTTTAAATAAAAAAAAATAATAAAAGTTTTTCTTTTAATCAAAATGCATATTGTTCTTTTCAATATTTAAAATTTTCAATGAAGAATACAGAGTAAAATATATATGATTTTTCAAGATATTTTGCAATTAGAATAAGCATTGTTTACGGAATCCTAGCAACATAAGAATGCCGCCAGCCGGATAGCTAAGAAGGTGAAGGCATAAGCCTATCGCTCAAGGACCGCAAGGAAGAAAAACCCCAGGGAACTTTTGAGAGATAGTACATTCTGGATATGACAGGCCCGTCCCTTGTCCCCAGGCTGTCCCATTGTTGACCTGGTCGAACCCACAATAAACTTAAAAAAGGTCTTTTTAGTGTCCATATGACAGAACGAATAAAAATAAATCAGTTAGAAAATATAAAAAGTTTATCATATGAATGGTTTTTCTATTTTTTAAAGCTTCATTTATTTCTGTCTATACAAAACCCATGTTATAATTGCACCATTTTAAATCACTTCCTATCAGTTTATAAATTACCCATCACTACAAGGAATCGCTTATATCCAAATTTCAATTTAAAAAAAACTAGACATATTCCGGCCTTCGTATAAGAAAGCCGAAGTCAAACCGACGTTGGCCATCTACCGGTAATTTTTGTGATAATTTCTAAAAAATCAATTAAAATTAAGAAAAAAACTATTTGAACCATAATATAGTATAAAATTCACGTAAAAAAGTTTCTACAAGAAAAAACAAAAATTATTATTTTAACAATTAATTACACTATTAGCGAATCATCTAAATATATTTATTAATTTCGAAATAAAGATGATTATTTAAAAAAAATCTCTCGATTTGTCACGTGAATTTTTTTAATAGAAAATTTTAAAAATAAATAAATAAATAAATATTTCGTCCATATTAGTATTAATATTATATTTTTAATAAACATTTAGGCAATTTTTTAAAATAGTAATTAATTACTTGGTAATGTTTATTATGAAAATGAAATCTTAATATGTAAGATGGAGGACGGTATCCAAAATGGCTTCCTTTTTCTTCTGTAGTTTGTGTTTGTTTTTCTTGAAAAATTCGTTAATTTATATACAATTAAAAGATGTAACATTGATAAACAAGAGAGTTCATTGAACATTTATTCGTCTTTAAAATTATCAGGTATTAATTAATTAATATTTAAAATGATTAATTATTGATGCTTTCTATACTCGCAGTTTAATAAATTATAAAAGAAATCAAATGATTAAATTAATTAGAAGAATATTTTGTAATATTTGCAATTAATATTTGTATTATTCAATTTAAATTGAATTTATGTAATGAGATAAATAAACGTAGAGAGATTGACAAACGGACGTTAAAGGTAAACGTAAGTAAGAAACTTCGTAAGAATTATTATAATAAACGATTTATATATTAATTTATATAAAAATTATGTTATAAGAGAATGTCTAGACATTATAACAGTTTATTATTATATTAATCTACAGTCGTTGCTTATCAAATGTTTAATTTTTGATTATCAAATTCAATAATTGCAGCAACAGTCGTCTGTGTTACAATTTCCAGTGTAATTTTAATATTAAGGCTATGAAAATAATTTTAAAAGAACATGCAGCCTATTGTTTTTTCAAAGCCTGAGGCGATTGCCTTTTTTTTTCTTTTTCCTCTCTTGCTCTTAGCTCATTGTGCATTTATTATATTTAAGTTTTTATGGTGTGGTAATTTATTTTAAAATATTATACAAAGTTTATTGGTAATGATGGTGCATCCAGAGGGGAGCTGTGAGACTCTGCATCCTCCAAAGAAAAAGGGGGAAAAAAAAAATAGAAAATGTTTAAAAAATTTTTTTCTAATTAAAATCATTTTTTTTTATTTATATTCTGACATGTCTTCTACAGTAATACATTGGTTTTTGTTTACTTTGGTTATCGTCAATTTTTTTTTTTTTTTGTGAAAAATTTGTCTTGGTTTTCATTGGCGTGCCCACTTGACTTTGCTGCTAATTTTGCAAAAATAAAGGGTGATCCACATGTTTTATTGCCCAGTGTGGTGTTGTTTCTTGTTGTGTGAGCGTTACCCTGCACGTCTAGCCAAACAATTCCATTGCTTTCCTTTTAGCTCTGTTATGGGACCAAAGAAAGTTTCCAGAGCCTGCAGCCCTTCGAATGTATTGTTAAATGTTCATTTATTATTTACATTAGTTCTTTTTATATTCGGTTTATGTTAATTTCTTGTATTAAACACAATATTTATGCTCTATAAAATGTGTTTTTGGTATGTATTTCAGAGTATCTAGAACAAATTAATTGGATTTACATTGATTCATATGGAAATAATTGCCTTGGTTTTGTTGGTTTCAGATTTTGCCAATTGTTTTCGGATGGATTTTCGATGAAAACCAAGGTGTTAATGTATTTCTATACTACTAATGGATTAGTTGTTGCATAAGGTGGGAATTTTATTGAATTGGCATTAAAAGTTTATCTGTTCAACTGGGCTCCCCAAGATTAAATCTTGAGTGTGTAACTGATTGGGAATATATATTTTATTGTGTCTGATAAACTTGCCAAGATAACTTTAACAGTTATCTTGGCAAACCAAAAATACTTGTTTACTTTAAAATATTATAAATATAAGATTATTACTAAGCCTATATTATACTTTGCTTAGTAATAATGTCATTGTTAATTAAATATATGCTTGATTTTAACTAAAGAAAAAATTAAATATATTAATGCTTTAGGTTGATTATATGGCTACACAGACATCAGTTGATATCTGTGGGAGATTAAATTCAATTTTTGTCTGTAACCTTGTGATTTTTTATAGGTGGAGAATGATGTCCAAACCAGTGCTATTATCTTCATTCATGCTATTTCATTTCATTTGTAGATCAAAAATATAGAATGTATTATTTATAATACATTATCGCATGATAGAAAATCGTCAATTTCAGAATAGTATATCAAATTATTTATAAAACTTCTTATTAATTTTATTTGTAAAAGGCAGTAAATAATGTAAGTCATTCATGTAAAGATTTAGCATAAAAATTGAGTTGAATATTAATATTAAATAGGAAGTAAATGGGAACTTTATGAACTAAGAATAGATCTCAAATATATTAAATAGATGAGTTTTCTATGTTTAATTTTAGAAAAGGCTAAGATTTTGAATTCTATATTATGGTTAAATAATGTTTTATAATGTAAATTTATAGAATTACCATAATATTGAATCTACTTAATTATAAGGCAGTTAGTCTACAATATTTATTTATCTTGTAATAAATATAAGGACCAAATGATAAATGTTCAAAACTTATCGAATCATGTGTAGCAATTAATAGTAATTTTTATAAAAAATTTACTAATATATTAATCTTATATATCATAGCTGTCTTTTAGTTATTAACTTTGTATGCACCAGTGGTGCACCCAGGGGGTGGCACAAAGGGCCTGGTACTCTTCAAAGGAAAAGGAACACTAGTAAATTTTCTCTACTCTTTCCAAGATTAAATCTTGTTTGTGCCTCTGAGACTCACTGTGGGTGTCTTTTTTTAAAATTTGGTTGGAGTGTGGATTTATTCAAGCCTGTATGATTTTTGAATCTTTGGGTTTATTTTTTTCAAAATTAGGTTTTGTATGTAATGGTGTGAGAGTGGCTTTAGGAATCATTAAATAAAAACCAAAAAATAATTTTAAAAAGTTCGCACACAATAAGAAATTTGATGCAGTTATTTTTACAATTAAAATTTTGACTAAGATATTTACTGTATCTGTAGCTTAGAAATAAATTTATTCAAGTATTGTAGATTTATTTTTTTTTAAATATAATTGACAAGGTTGTGGAGTTGGTGTACCAAAAAACTCTGACTCAGACCTTCTAAAATTCTATGAGTCAATCCAGTTTTGACTTCTGCCTCCGAATAATAATTTAAAATATAGTTTGATTTTATATTAACCTAGAATGACATTTTATCACTGCCAAGTGAATTATCAGGCTACTTTTAAAGTGTTTTTAAGTGAGTGTTTGACTTTTTAAAGAAATACTGATTTTCAAATTTAATTGAAACAGAAAAACCTTTTATATTAATCAAAGAACCTTATATGACATTTGGCACTACATTAAAATTGTTTTTGCATTTTTAATTTATTAAGCACTATCAATTGCTGCATGAAAGTTTCAACAGTGACATATTATTAAACATTCAGAAAAGCAATAAACTAATCCTTCTTGCTTTGATTAAATGATAAAAGCCTTTTATGTATGTTAAAGACTACACACTAATAATTTTTCAAATTTTTTTAACAATTGTTTTTGGTGTACATAGTGAAGAGAGTCATTTATTTTCAAAACCTAAAGATTATAAGTAACTTTTAACTTTATCCAAAATTTAGATTTATGAAATATATTTAATTAAGCTGGCCTCTTAAAATAGGATATCTTAGAACTTTCATTGCATGTTTTGTTTTGACATACCTGAAAGACTGCTTTATTAATGTAGGTTTTTAATTATGTGTTGGTGTTGTCTAGTATTCTGGTGTTTGGAATATTCAGCACTGTGCATGGTCTCAACTAATTAATGCTACTCTTTTTTAATAAAGATTAATAAAAGCAAAAACAAAGCACACTTTTTACTGATAGATAAAAATATGTTGCTTTAAATTCTTAGGTACAGTATAATTTTTTATTGTAATATAAACTTATTAAATCTGTTTTTAATCTGTCTGTTAATTAAGTGTACAAGTGTACTTAATTTTTTAGATACTTAACAAGCAAGGGAAATCTAACGACCTGAATGGCCAAAGTGGTTAGGGTGTCAGCCTACCACTCTGATAGATCCTGGATGAAATCCAGATGGACAACCTCAGGAATTTTTTATGAGCAGTCTGTCTCAGATTTTTTTCACTCTTCCTTTTCTGTGGGCATTATTAAGAGGGCCTTTTTTTAAGTCCGTAATTTGGCCAGCTTGCAATGGAGTGGTTAAGTGGGTGTGGGGTGGGACACAACTAGGATTTTTCTACCAGGATTTCAGGATCTTGGTTATTTTTAAATTTAAATTTTACAAGCAATTCTTACTCTAGGAAATCCTGTAAATTCCTTTAAAATTTAATTTTCTTTTATTTTGTGTTAAGTTGGAGAAATTTTGTTAATAAAGAGTATAATTAACTCATAAATTGTCAAAATACAGAATGTGCAGGTCACAGATTGTTAATAATCAATATTTATTAAAAATGGCCAACAGCAATTTACATACTAAAAATATATTAGAGAGTACAAATAAAATTTTTTCTTCGCAATCCATTGCTTCACAGTCAACATTGACAATTCAAAAATATAAAAAACTTCACTTTCAGAGACAAATTTTTTATTTGAAATTATGCCTCTCTAAAAAGTATAAATTGGTTAAATGACTTCTTAAAAGCTAATTAAAGCTAAATTAAATAACATGTCACTTTTTAATATTTGTATAACCATTTATTTGAAATTTTGCTTGCGTAATTTTTCGAATTCTGCATTAGATTTTAGAGAAATAACTGAAGATGGACACTTAATGCGTTTGAAAACATTCTTATGTTATTAAAGAATTAAGCTGGACTTTTGAATGGTTTTTTATATTATTAATGATCTTTGAGTTAATTATAAGTCATAAATAGAATACAAATTATGTTCAAAAAGCATTTAAATTATAAAAACAAGAACATGAATTAGAATTTTTGAAACATTTAAATTAACAATTTTGGTATTAACCATTTATTTAAAGAAAATTTAATGGCATTTATCTTCCTTATTAAAGCCAAACTAAAGGAATGTAATATTAAACTGTCATATTTTAATAAATTTAATTTTTAATTTATTTAGAAGTAAATTAAAATTAATTGTATTTCTAATTATTAAATGTATTAAGATATGGCAGGTTAACTATTTACCTCTAAGCCAAATTGCTTTGTTTATGATCATAAAGATTTTATGTTAATATTATGTTAATTTTCAGTTGATATACAGTAGAGTCACATACAATGTGGTGTGGTATATTATGTGTTACAGAAAATTTTATTATTTAAAATTATCAGATGATTTTATGCAAGTTTAAACTTATGCCTAAAAGTTAAAGAAGAGAACGTAATACTGTGTGTACAATTAGTACTCATACAAAGTTCTAATTTTGTTGTACTTCTGGATGACAAAATTAGAACTTTGTATGAGTACTAATTGTAATTTTTTGTTGTGTTATATGAATTTGCATTATAGGGAAGCACATTATACAGGAGTTTACTATATTGGATTGTTTAGGAAACTTAGAGTAAATTTTAAGAGAAGTAAAAGAAATGGTTTTAAAACTAAAAATATACCTCTATTAAATTATGTATGCATCATTGTTTTTAATGATGTATTGCCATCTATGGGGAAGCTTGTAATACTCTCTCCATAGGACTTTCAAGTCTTTTCCACAAAAGACTGTTTCATATGGTTTTTGCAAGATTCCAAACTATCAACATTTTTATCACAAAGGAAATTCTGCAAGACCAGAACAAATGGTAGACCGATGGAGCAATGTTAGTTGAGAGTGAGTAATGGAATAAAATATCCCTGCCTATTTACAATAAATTTTGGCATGTTCATAAAGAAGTGTGCAGTCTGGCATTATCTTGATGAAATACAATGCCTTTTTTTTCTTTTTTGGCCAATTTTAAAGTTTTTTCTTCAGTTGTCATCTTCAGGAATTTTGTACTATGAACTGCTTCCACAAAATCAAACAATCCATTCTGATAAGAATTGTTCCCAACTGGATCAACTGAAGATGACAACTGAAGAAAAAACTTCAGTTGATCCAGTTGGGAACAAAATCAGTTGGGAATTTTGTAATATGAACAGCTTTCACAAAATTCCTTTCCAATCTCACTAGACAGTAAATGTGACGAAGGCCAGACTTTAGAGCAGTGATTCCCAAACTTTTTCGATCTACTGCTCCCTTTGTTCCATAAAGTTATACCCAACGCCCCTAACCCATTTTCTCTTGTGTGAGAAAGGATTGGAAATATTCTTAGGAAAACTTTTCTATGAATCTCACACTTTGTGCCCTTACCATACATTGTTCTCAACATCTGGAAACCATTAAACACAATGTTTCCTCTTATCAGAGGAAACATTAACAGAGGAAAGGGAACGGCTTTCAGTGACCCCCAATTTTGCCTTTGGTCACCGTTCAATACTCTGCCTCTGGCACCCCCCATAGATGTACTCATTACTCACAAGGGGGCATTATTGCCCACTTTGAGAAATGCTGCTTTAGAGTTTTTAATGTTGGTTCATTTTCCTTGCCCCAGAATTATTTTCAGCTGATGATGATATAAATGATCCACTTTTATGGTATTTTCATTTCATTTTGAAAAAGAATCACAAATGGAGATGTAATTCAGTAAGTTCTTTTCTGTTAAGTCGTTGTTATCCAAATGTTGTAACAATTCATATACCTCAGTTTTCATTGACTTCAGTTATCATTGGTTTCGGTTTCCATTGATTTTAACCACGAAAAACTTCTCTCTGTTTTTGTCTGTTGCCTTGGATTTCATCAGTATGCCACGTGACCTCGCTGATAATTTTGCGAAAACAAAGGACGACCCATGTGTTTTCCTTCTCAGTGTGGCATTGTTTCTCATGTGAGCATTACCCCATGCATCTAGCCAAACAATTCCATTGCTTTCCTTTCCTTTCAGCTCAATCATGGGACCAAAGAAATTTCCAGAGTTAGCAGCCCTTTGAAGAAGGCCAGGAACATGATTGAATTGAAGAAAATCATTAAAAAATACAAGAATGGTATTAAGATTGTGGAAATCGGTTGCACATACGGGAAGTTGCCATCCATGATAATTTCCATTTTGGTAAAAAAAGGAAGCAATAAAAGAGGCTAATGTAGTGAAAGGCATGAATGTGCTAATGAAATAGAGATTGCAAACAATTGAAGATGTCGAATAGTTATTATTAATTTGGATCAATCAAAAACAGTTAGATGGCAATTCTGTTTTGGAGGTCATCGTATTAGTCTTTTATATTCATTTTATATTACTTCTTATTGTTTTTATTATTAAACACTATATTCTTTATAAAATGTTTTTGGTTGTATATTGGAGTATCTAGAATGATTTACATTGATTTGTATGGAAATAATTGTTTCAGTTTTCATTGGTTTTGGATTTCGTCAATTGTTTTCAGACAGATCATCAATGAAAACTGAGGTATCATTGTATTTAAGTTTCTTTCAGATGTTGAAGTATAGTACTGTTGGATGTCTTCACTGTGTCTGCTATCTCTCAAGTTACATGATGAGTGTTGACCAGATCAATAATGTTTTGATCTGATCCTCTTCAATAACAGCTGGTTTTCCTGTGTGTGGTGAGCACTTTCAAGATTGAAGTTACCTGTTTTAAATTTAGAACCACTTTTGAACAGTTGGCTCTGCTACAGCATCTTCACCATATACATCACACATTTTTTTCACTGTTTGTAAGGTATTTTTTTCTTTTTGATAGAAGAAAAGAAACAAGTGTTGAAAATGCAACTTGCTTGCTTCCATTTTTGCAATAAGACAAATTAAACATCCATTACAAAAAATTTGTTAAGTAATCTTAACAGATTTTTTTTGTAACAGAGATTTGATGTTATCTGTTACAAGATAAATTATTTTTCATATTATTCATTAATTGTATGGATTTTGCTTTTGGTTCATCCAGTGTCTTAACTGTTGGCTATGAAAATTCACTAAGAACAACCCAATGCATTAATCTCAAGCATTTTCAATCTTTTTATCACCATCTCTCCAGTGATCGAGAAATGTAATTCTCTGACATTTTTTATTGAAAAACAGCTGGTCAAATTCTATCATGCTAAGGCTACTTACCATCCAATTTTAGTTAACAACTCGCTGCAAGTGATAGACTATTTCAATACCATTTCTCTGGTGGACAAGGAATACATGATAGTCTTAGACCTCAAATCGATGTATCCGTCTATAAAAATACTTCTTTGTTTTTGTGCTATAAGGGACTTCCTGTTTACCAACATCGATGATGCACAGAAACATCATAATCATATATTAGAGCTGGCACATCTTGTATCTTTTACATCATTCTTTGAATTTGAGAACAAAGTAGACTTACAAGGAAGAAAAGTACCAATGGGCAGTCCCACCTCTGCAATACTTTGTGAGCTGGTGGTGTGACAGTTAGAAAACAAAATTCTACCCAAATTCCAACACCTTATTATCTTATACACTAGATATGTTGTTGTTATTTTCATCTTGTGGCAGAGGAAACCAAACCTACAGCAATTTTTAAATGAGATCAATGACAACCCCTATGGATTATTCCTACAATTAGACCAGGAGAGTGAAACATCTATAAACTTTTTGGACATTTTCATCTCTTGCAAATATGAAGAAATTTGGACCAAGGTATACAGGAAACCTTGTTATCAACCCATTTTAATTCTACATAACTTTGTGGATCCTCTCCACATCAGATTGGCAGCCTTCAGATCCTTGATAAGAAGGGTATATACACATTGTACCAGCATAAGTGACACCATAACAGAGCTGGATTATGTCTTAAAGATTGCAGAACAACAGGGTTATCTAATAGAAATGATTTGGAGGTTGATCACAACATTTCAAACAACAAAATGTCAGAATGCATTGGGGGTTTAGTAACGAAGAGTGGTTGTGAATTATTTCTCATTTTTAAGAGGAATACATAAGAAAACGGCCAGAGCTAATAATCTCCATGTTGTATATTGATGCAACTCAATGATATTCAGAATTTTAAGGAACGATAAAAAACCATATAACCTTAATTTGGCCGTGGGGATTTACTCCATTTCATTAATCGACCAACGTTTTGAATCAAAACTTGTATATGTGGGTGCCACTATGCACAACTTACAACAATGACTCAAAGAACATAAGTATACAATTGATAAAAATGTTGATAGCACAGTGCTGGCAGCTTACGCACAACTTCAGAATGTTCAGGTACAATGGGAGCAGGCATTGATCATCAAACCAACATCGAATATAAATACTATGAGATATCTTGAAAGATTGGAGATCTTTAAAGTGCACAAAAGAACTGGTTGCATCAACCATAGAGACGTCAACAACTTAGCTATTGTATGGTGGTCTTTTTATGAAAATTATTTTTATTAAGTGACATTTCTTCATCTAGTTTTACTTTTTATTGTTTATTTTATTTCTGTAGTTATTTATTTATTATTCACAACTATGATTTTAGTTATGCATTTATGTAGTGGTACTATGGGAAGACTTCAAGATCACATAACCAGTAAACCAGTAACTGACTTATAGAAATTTAAAACATTTGGGTACAGGATTATGTTAATTTCTGTGATGGGGACTCCTTATCAATTGTAAGGAAATCTTTAGATGAATTACAGGAGCTCCCCTACTTACAAATGTTCAACTTATGAACAATTTGACTGTCTAAAATTTAAATTTTGTACAAATTCTGAAGTTCTCTTGACATTCATGGAGTGGTGCTGAAGTCAGTCTTTGGCCAGTAACAATAAATTTTTAATAAATAATTAATGTGGGCTTATTTCTATTGCATATCATCATTTTTTGTTTTTGGTGAATTCTGAGGTTTCGTTGCTGTTTGTGAGGTGGTGTTGAATTTAGTAACATTGGAGTACAGTAGAACCCCTCTAGTCCGCCCTCGGCTAGTCCGTCACTCCGGTTAATCCGACTGTGGTCGGAGTCGAGAAACTTGTCCTGACTCGTCAGTGGCTCACCGTCGGTGGCGTTCTTGTGTTCGTTACAGTATATGTTTACATTGTGTGTACAGTATGTGTACAGTTTTGTGTCTGTTTTCAACATGTCAGGAGTGAAATGTAAACACGTTACTCTTTCATTAAATGAAAAATTAACAGTGCTATAAAGACTGGACAAAGGTAAGATTGTTTATTTTACTTTTTTCTGATAATCCGACCTTTTTTGCGTTCCGACCATAACCCCAGTCCTAAAGGTGACGGATTAGAGGGGTTCTACTGTAATTGCATTTTTCACAATTGTTTGCAATTTTTATAAACTTTTTTGATTATGCATCAAAACACAGTAGTAAATTTAGCAGTGGAGATAAATGCAAGAAGTTTCACTCTATTACCAAGGAAACTGAAGTGGGCATTATAAAACTAAGTGTATTAGATGAAAAAAAAATTGTGTTTGAAATACTCACTACTAAGCAGCAGGAATTGGGTAAATGAGTGTAATGAATTTTATTAATTACATTAAAATATCAAATGCTAACAATAAGTGGTTATTCTGTGTACAAATGTACTTTTTAAGATAGTTTTTTGACTTATGAACATTTTGACTTACAACAAAATCTTGGGAACCTAATCAGTTCGTAAGTATGGAAACATCCATATAACCATGAGAACTCCAATTCCTGATGGTTGCAGAATTAGTTTATTTTTGTTTATATTTTATTTTAAGTTTGCCCAATTTGTAAATAATTCATGATTTTTGCATTCTATGATTTTAAAATTTGTTATTGAACATGTAACCATTATATGTTATTTTATATTATGGTGTTAATTTTTGAATCACCCAAATATTTGAATGCATTCATTTTTTATACTGTATATCTTGTAATTAACTGAAGCAGATTCATCAAAGGGATAAAAAAAAATTGATTACAGTAGAGCATCGATTATCCGAATCAATTGGGAACTGGGGTTGTTTGGAAAATCGATATTTCGGATAACTGATTATGTACAAAAAAATATATTAACCTATCCCATGTTGAAATTTTTCTCTGTTGCGTGTCACTTTGCGTTGAATTTTCGTTGATGTTAAGCCTAACATAAACTTTTTAAAATAATAATCGTGACTGTTGTATTGTTAAAAATTATTTCTTTATTTTGTACAAACAAAATAAATATATTGAAAAATATAAAAACAATAAAAAATTATACTTTAGAAGTTAATTTAGTATCAAAAACGTAAAATATTTGAGTAGCCCAAGACATAGCCAAAGATTGCAGCGCCACAGCACTGGCGAAAATTTAAATTTGCCGACTGGAATTCTTTTGGATAATTGACGTTTCAGATAATTGACTTTCAGATAATCAACGCTCTACTGTATTAAAATTTTTCTGGAATTTGTTAAGGTGTGTTTTTTTAATTGACTTAATTCTCCAGTTGTGGTTCTTTTTTAGAAGCATTTTATGATTATTTTTAACAGTGTCTATACAAGGAGTTTAGTTTAGTAAGTTAAACTTAAACTTTGTTCTGAAAGAGTTTCTATTGAGTTCAATTAGTATGACTAAAAGGGTTTTTTGATTATTAGGTTACTGAAATAACCTAATAACCTGCCTTGATAAAATTTACACAAGTTTGTGTAACATAGTTTTTAGCTTGGAAAAAGAAAACTATGAATTAAATAAACATATGAAAGGTGATGAAAAGGTTTGTTATCTTTTACTTTCATAATTCTACAAGTGTCTATCATTGAACGTGATCAATTCTCTTCAGGTGTGAAGTACAAGTTTCTGTACAAGACTGGTTTACATTTTTCAGACAGTACTTAATCAATCAGGTGATCTGTGTTTTTGCCTTCCACAGTTTTTCATAAATGGCTGCCTTGAGAATTGTCTGAAACTCCTTGATTGGTCTAATGGCTGGCATGTTTTCAGGGTTGTCTTTTTTTTTTTTTATGAAGATGGTCTTTTGTTGCAGGTAATCCAGTATAGTTTTGACATAGTGGGAACTTGCTCTTGATTTGGTCAGATGACATATTTGCTTGAGAATAGTTCTTTTGAATGTAAGGAATTGAGCAATATTGTATGCTTTCATTTAAATATTGTAGGGCATTGATAGCAAAACTTGATTTTCTGATTAGAACTTGACTCAATCCTTTTGGTCTCACTGCTATCCAAAGCAAAACTTTGCCCTCAAATTTATTTTTCTTGAAAAACTATATATATATTTTTTGACAGGCATAGAGGAGATATCACTGGTAAGAAACTATTATCATTGATTGTCAAGTGCAAGAGGATAAAGTAAGATTCATCATTCAAAACAAAGAACTTTTTAGAAAACTTTCACAATAATCTTTAGCACTTCATTTTTGCATGCCCATTCTGTTTGGAATTACCTATTTTCTTTGATATTTAATGTTTTTTTGTTTTCAAAGTCTTATGGAGCCAAATACATGAAATTTTCACTTTCAGGACTATAGATTATATTGAAGTCTTGTCATTGTTTTTAAATACCCTCTTCAAGCCTTCTAACTTGGATTTCATTAGAATTTTCATTTTTATACTGGATTCTTTTATTCTCTGTAGTAATAATCCACTCTCAAAATGTTCAATGTAATATATAGTCTGTTTTGAAATGTTTTAATTTGCAAAATGGCTTACAGTAAATTTTTTCCTAATGTTTTATTTAATGTGTAAACATTGTGTAAACGTAAGCATCATCTTTTCTTTCCATTTTGAAAGAAGTAGCAAATCAAATGCAGAAAAAGATTCTAGAATATTCTGTATCCTACATGCTTTAAAGTTATAATATGTATAGCTTAATTAAAAATTATTGGCTGTTAGAGCCTGAAATATTTTGTGCACATTTTTCCTGACATCTATTATAATAGAAAGCTTATTACTTTACTTAAATATTAAGTGAAACTTGATTTTAATATTAAAAATTAACAGTTTTTATTATATTATGATGTAAATTATTATTGTTTAAAACTTATATCTTTTTATTTTAGTAACACAATGGAAGAACTGAGAATTATTAAAATGTATCAGAAATACCTTGTAATTTTTTATTCTTTTGTGAATATTCTTCTACACACAAACTTTTAAATTATGGCTTCGAGACCTAATGATGGTTTAAAAATTAATAATGTAATTCATCATGCAAACCAAACTCCTGATGGAATGTAAGTAAATTTGTTATTTCAGTTAAAATTCTATATTTGAGCTATTCATTGGCCAAATTGATTAACTCCTTTAGTTACACAAAAAATGTAAAAATAGTATATCTTCAAAATAATCATTATTGTTTTATGTACCATTAGATAAAAGCTAAACCTATAATAATACATTATAGAATGTTTTACTTAAATTTTAAAAAGAATTTTTTAAAAAAAAGAACATATATTATTTTATGGAATTAACTGATCTGACAAATGAGTGGCTCATAATATATATGCATACAAACTTTCTAATATACACATATACCATACTAAACTATATATAATAATTTTAGTATAATGTATGTATATTGTACTAAATTATTATCTCAATGAAACTTATTAGAAAGTCCGTATAAATGGTTTATTTGAACAAATGATAAATTGATATATATGTATCCCTTGCTTAACATGGGATTTGATTAATGCTCAAAATTACTTGCAACAGTCGCTTTATACAGAAGTTTTAATTAATAGAGCTTTAACAGCTGTTTTAACATAAATATGTTTTTATCAGTAAATAAGGTGTTGGTGAATTTGCTGTTTTCATGCTGAGAGAAATTTCTGATTAGATACATAGTTTAATTATGACAGTTGTGAAATTTAACACGTTACTGCTAATGTGATATTATATGCTTTGTTTAGAAGCTTATTTTAAAACTTTAGGTTGCATTTTGTTTGTGTAAAATCAAACTGAAATGTCTGCAGATTAAATGCATATTGGATATATTATATATGCTTTTTAAGTTTAATAAAGGATATAATGCTATACAAAGAGTAAAAAATACTTATAGTGTTTATGGAGAAGATATTCCTAAATGTCAGCCATTCAAATGTTGTTTTGAAAGTTTTGTTCAGGAAATTTTGAACTAAAGGATACAAAGTGTACAGGGCACCCGAAAGCTCTGAAGAGAAATTTTACAAGAAATTGTTAAAAATCAATGAATATAATTCGTAAATTTTCAAAAAATATTTGTGTATTATCGATATGATAATTGCATTTTGATTGCATTAAGTAAACTGGATTTAGTATAATTTTGTCTGACAAAGGTAGGCAGCTCTAAGATTTCATTTTATTTTTAAATTAGTTACTCATTTTTATCATAGAAAACTTTTTTGCATATGACAAAATTAAAATAAAAATATTTGTTACTAACCAAAAATTTGTTCTAGCAGTTGGTGATTGTTCAGTCAAGTACTGAAGTACCAATGTATTGATTGACATGATTTTGATATACATGATAGCATTGAAGAATTAGTTAATTGTGTTAATCAAGGGATACCTGTATTTTTAAAATTTCTCTTAATATGAGTAAAACACTTTTAAAATTAAGTGAGCATTTTAATTTATAAGTATATTAAACAACTTGAAGCACATTTATATTTTATCTGAATTAAATTATACTGGAATTTCATTTTTAAGGTTCATAGATTTGTGTTTTTTTATGACATACTTTTGTGAGATTCTGAATATTTTGAGATAAAATATTCTAGAAATTAATAGAAAATCATTTAAAAATTAAATATAATTTTTCAATAAATTTTTATCAAAGCTAAAAATCAAAGAGAATAAAGAACAAATGTATCCTGTGATGACAGTCAGTTCCTGAGAGAAATCTTTATCTCCCATGACTAAAGGGCTGACTAAACCAAAAGATTCCTCATGATACTCTGTCGGATGATGATCTTAATTCTTAACATCCATTGGATGAGAAAAAGAGTATAAAAGAGGGATACGTGCCAAAATCCACACATATCATCGCACATCATAAGGTATCCTTTTATTTTGAATTTGTGTGCTATACACGCTGGGATTGGAACTTCCTCTCACCAAATAAAATTGGGAAAAGTCAAGTTATTACAGAGGTAATAATGTTTGTAAACTCTCTCTCTTCTCCCATATTTGGTATTACTGTAAGAATGCCGATTGGGGGAGATTTTGTTCCCTACCGTCGGGATGGTCTAAGGTTTATATGTACATGGGTGGCAGTTTTAAGAGGCAGCAAAAGACAAGTGTTTCACAGAGAAACCATTTATTCTGGTCGAAAATACTTACATATTTTTTTTAGCAAAGGTCCTTAAGTTCATAACTTTGGGTTGTTTTCAGATTCGATCTGGTCCTGTGTTGTAGGGGAAAGTTTGCAATCTGAAGTGACAACACACAAAAGATGAAAGGAAGCACGACAGCTGAAGGCAAATGAACACAACAGGTAGTCTAGTGGAAGCCTCTTTTTTTGTCCTTGAAATCAGTGTTTTTATAAGTTTTTCGAGATCAACTTGTTGCTAATTGGACAAACTTTACCTCATTGCTTTCTAATTGGTCTTCCACCTGTCTCCAGGTGTAAATGGAGCTTTGGATAGTTCGCGGGAAAGGTCGGCTGGAGATGGTTTATCCGACACCATCTTTTAGACTCTGATCACGTTTAATCGTTGACTATGACACCCATGCCCATTTTGATATTTTTTTTAGTTTCGTTTTGCTTTCCAAAGTGCATCTTAACTTTTAAATTTTCTTTTTCTATATCTAAAATTTTGTTTTTCCCTCTACTCTTTATGAGCGTCAACGTCAAAGTCTGGTGTCGCTGATTTGACACTTATATAATTTAATTCTCTTGAGATTTATTCTTCACGGGGGGCTATTTCTGGGTCCTCACATTATTATTATATTTTAACGCTCTCTAAACTAGATAGAATATTTAGTTATTTTATTTGTAATCAATTTTCTTTTTTGTTATTAAAATTTTTGTTGTTTTTATAATGGTCTAGTTAACTAGTCTCTACTTATATATAGAAATAGATCCTCCTATAATTTATATGGATGTTGTCACTTGGATGCCACATATATCTAGATATGGAAGTTTGTGTGTGATAGGGTGCAGAATCCAACCCTATTGGTGTTGGGAATTGTGACTGGAGACGGTGATTTTACGATCATCTTGTCTCCACATTTTTATCACTCATTAAAAAAGGCCATCCTTCGATGCAGTAAGTGGACCTCAAGTTCTGATAAGGTGCACGTTGCTAATCACTTAAGTAATGGTCCCTGTAGTCTCACACTTTATTCCAGTCTTAGTGTTTGAACACAGTTGCATAGTTGGCAAAGATTTTTTATTATCAACTATTTTACTGTACTGTAATTTTAATTGTTTTATTATTACTGCTTTTTCTTATATTAGTGTTCTTTTGCAGTAAAATTTGTCAAATTGGACACATTTGAGTCCTGGACACTTCCATATCTTGAACACTTTAACATAGAATTGCATAAATCCCTATAGTTTTACACATATATGATACTCTGTATCTCGAACACTTCCCTGCCTTGAAATTTGTCTCTCTAATTATTAACTGTTGAGTCATTCTAAACAGGTGTCCTGTTTTAAGATCTTATCAATTAAGGAAAACTTACAACAAACACCCTTTTTATGGCATTTGGGGAGATTTTCCACATTCTGATCATCAATGGTCTCAGGCATTATTTCTTCTTAATGACCAGGGCTTATATATTAGGCTATTTCAATATTCAGCTTGGTACCCAAAAATTATTCTGACAGTTGCACAAATTTGGCTAATTTTTTTTAGCTTAGGAGGGAAAAATAAACTGTTTTTATTTTTCACTAGTTGGCTTTGTTGTGAATCTGATTCATGTTTCAACATATTTTTGAATCTGCATCAGAAATTCAGTGCAAACTGTATGTAAAAATTAATAAAAAATTTTTCTCTGCCTTATGGCACTAACAGGGTCTTTATTCAAATCGATGGTGGGTTCAGCCAGGCCCATAATGTGATAGCTGAGTGGTGAGAAACATAAGGTCTGACATAACTAGAACAGACAGCTTTCCAGAAAGTCCTTGAGTTCGTTGACTTATCTGGATTTGATTTCATGTTCTCTAGAATAGTGTTTTTCAAATGCCAGTCTACAGATCAGTGCCAATCTGTGAAAAAATTTCACCGGTCTGCAGAAAATATTTCACCCTACTGATCCTAGCATAGTTGATTACTGGTAATATGTAAATAGGAATCTAGATAAGCATATTTAAGCTTAGTAAACAAACATAATTCATAGTTACATATAATTATTTAGTTTATGTAAAATTATCCATAATTTTACCAGTCCATGATGAGAAAATGGTTTTTCAACCATTTTCTCATCATGGAATGCTAAGACAGATAAGCCATCTGACCTTCATGTAGACTGACCAATATTGGCATAAGCTGGAACTAGACAGTTACTAGCAACACACAAAATATCTTATGTACTTTTCCAGCAAATTACTCTTTAATCAAACTAACATTTTTGGCTTTATTAATTTAATTAATAATAAGTCTTCATCAGGTTTTTTGAAACATGATTCAATTTGGAAGAATATTTAAAATTCTGTTAATTTTAGAACAAGTTAACAACACTTGTTAAAAGTACTGGTAAAATATATAATAAACTCCCAACAGTCTTTAAATAACCAGTAAAATATTTAAAAGTACTACAAACGTTTTCAACCATTATTTCCGGTCTTCTTCAGGTTAAAAGTCTGAACCTTTAACTTTTATCCTGAAGAAGACCGGAAATAACAGTCAAAAACGTTTGTAGTACTTTTAAATATTTTACTGGCTATTTAAAGGTTGTTGGGAGTTTATTCATTTTAGAACAATTTTACATTTAAAAAAAAATATAAATAAGGTTATTGATTAAGTTAGAAATAAAATAAAATATAAATTTAAAAAATGATAATAACATACTAAAAAATGTACATTTAAGAATAAAAGTAAATAAAACAAAATCATTTGAAGTGCTATGATGACATCACGTTTTGCACTGTGTTACTATTTTTGCTGCCCTTTGTTTCTAAGGGGGTTATCAAATAGCACTCTTCACACATAGGATAGTGATTCACAGTCTCTGCTGTTAATGAAGATTTAAATATGCCCAATATTTCCACTATTCTTAGTTTACATTTGTCATATACTCGTTTTATAAGTTAGTCCCTGATGAAATCTGCCAAACCTGGGGTGTCAGTGGATTTCAGCAGGACCCAACTAATAAAACGAGTATATGATGAATGCAAACGAAGAATAGTGGAAATATTGGACATATTTAAATCTACATTAACAGAACATAGCATTAGCAACAGAGTCTGTGAATCACTATCCTGTGTATGGAGATCGCTATTTGATAACTCTCTTAGAAATGAAGGGTGACAAAAATAGTAACACAGTGCAAAACATGATGTAGTCATAACACTTCAAATGATTTCATTTTATTTACTTTTATTCTTAATTGTACATTTTTAGTATGTTATTATTATTTTTTAAATTTATACTTTATTTTATTTCTAACTTAATCAATAACCTTATTTATATTTTTTTTTAAATGTAAAATTGTTCTAAAATGAATAAACTCCCAACAACCTTTAAATAGCNTTAAAGATTTTAATTATATAAAAGATAATTTAAATAAGATTTCTAATTTTATTTTATATATTTTTATATATATATAAATTGTTCTAAAATTAATGGAATTTTAAATATTCTTCCAAATTGAATCATGTTTCAAAAAACCTGATGAAGGCTTATTAATAAAGCCAAAAATGTTACTTTGATTAAAGAGTAATTTGCTGGAAAAGTATGTAAGATATTTTGTGAGTCTCTAGTTATGTAGACTCCATGGTTCTCATTCTTTTTGAAGTTGAGGAACACTAAACATTGACATTTTTTTCTGCGGAACACTTACAATACATCAGCTGTAAAGCAGGGATGGCAAACCTCTTTGAAATCAACAGCACACTTGGTCTAGTATAGATCTATGATGTCATTGGCATTTGCTGATTACATTCCCATACAAAAATTATTTTTTACATTGTATCAATTTTTTTTTTGCAACAGTTTTTAATTGTATATTTGATTTTTTCATGGAACACTTGAAATGGCTTCACAGAGCATCTGTGTTCCGACCACAGATTGAGAATCATGGATGTAGACTGACTATTGCTCAACAGTGGACATTTGGATAAAATCACTGAACATTGAACTAACTGGTCACAGGTTTGCTCTTTATCAATTGGCTAGAGTTTGGAGTTTCCCAGGTTTTCTTCACATGTCTAGCATCAAAGTAAAGGATCATCTTCTCATAAAAGGTATTTCTGGGAGGCATCTTCCTTGGCAGATTGCCCATGTGTTGCATTGCCAAATTCCATTAAATCAATCATTCTCAAAAGTACAGTATAATGATTTAAAAGCACATTAAAGTTGAAGCAAGATTAAATTATTGTGTTTGTGTTTAAAATATTAATACTGTACAGTGCCTGAAGAAAAATAGATAAGTTTATAATGTTGTTCACTCAACACTTACTTGATATATCTTTGAATATGCACACTATTCTTGCAAATCTAGATTAATTTTCATGCTTTCAGGACAAAAGCTATTCATTCACTTTAGATCTTGGACATCTGTCTAAACTGGACACATTCTTATGGAACCAAAGATGTCCAACATAGAGAGGTTTTACTGTACAGTGGGTGATTGGTTAATGAACAGTTCGGACTGTGAACAAATTGGATAACTAACACTTTTGTGAAAGATTTTTATGTTCAGACAACAAACACTTCACAGAACAAACAGAAAAAGAAGCAACGTAAAATAGTGATTATCCCTTGTCTCCAGGTGACAATTCGAAACCTTTTGGAGCTCTGAAGATGTTGACATTGAAGCTCAACCTGATACCGATTGAATAGTATTCCTCTGAATTTTGAAACTCTTTCTTGTAATTCCAGCTTTTTGTTTACCTTTCTGACAAATCATTTTTTATAGTCTTCGCAAGACTGTTGGGCAGGCACCCATTAAGTTTTGCTTAGGTTTTTATTTATGAAAGGCTTGAGTTTAACTGTCCCATCAGATATTTGTTAATGTTTTAATACCAAATTTCAAATTTCATCGAGGACAAAAAAGCAGGTCTCGCATTTAAATAATGTTTTTGTGCGCTAATTGATTTCTGTTCTCTGAATTTTTGTAAGTGTTTTTTTGAACTTTTTATTCAAAAAAGAAACTGATAATATTATGGAGCCTAATAAGAGTGGAGTGTCAAGTACTGTGTTCACCGTAGAAATCAAGCAAGAGATAATAGCCAAGGTAGAGAGAGGACAGGAAATGTCTGATTATTGCTAGGCAATATGGCTTGAACAGGTCTACAGTAGGCACAATCTTAGCTATGAAAGATATATCAAGAAGTCTCAAGCAGTTAAAGATCTTTTGAAGAAGTGGGAGGATATCAGAACAACAGTCATCCAAATGGCATCCAAACCAGAATGAGGTTAATAGACTTGGGTATCTCTACAATTACAATGGTATTAATTACTTCCGAAAAATCCTGAAGAAGAGAGAAGCAATTGACATTGGATAGATTCTTTAACCCCCACAAATGGAAAAAGCATGACTAATAAAAATGCAAGACTGTATATATGTATTTTTATTATTACATATAAATAAATGTAATAAGAAAGTATATATTTTTTATTTTTTGGAGTCTTTAGAATGAATTAATCAAATTTCCATAAAAACGTATGGTAAATTGATAATCGGTTAATGAGCAGTTTTGATAGCAAACAGTCTTGGTACAGATTATGTTAACTGATCACTCTCTGTATTTATTTTTTGCATTTCTTATTAGAATTTTGTTATGTATTTAGTCATTGTAAAATAAATTTACAATTAATAGAACTAAAATACTATACTGTAATCTCAAAATTAGTCTCAAATTCAACAGGCTCAAAATGTATGAATATAAATAAGTAAAAAGAAAGGATTGAAACCAAAAATTTTCACATAGCTTATTATCACTATAAGCTACTAAAAGTATCAGGTTTACCATTAACTTATGAAGATGGGAATGTGTTTAAGAAAATTGTCTTTGAAAATCTTGTTTATATTTATGTAAATTTGTACATCTATTGTTTTGAAGAAATTAACATTGCTAATTTATTAAAGCATTTCAGATTTATAGTTACTATATAAGATTGGTAATTATAAGTATCCAGTTGAATATGAAATATGTTTTGGTTTTTGATAATGTTAATTTTCTATTTATTATTCTGTTTTGTATATCTAGAATGAAAAAATATTTTTGAATTTAAAAAAAATTGTTTTTGTAGAATTACCTTACTATTTTTTACAGTTATAAAACAGCAACACCTCAATGGCAGGACACACAGCTATTAACACAGAATCATGGACTGAATGAAAATGAAGTCATAGGTAAGTTATGACTTATTGTAAATTCAAATTAATTTAAAAATAACCAATTACACTTGGAAATAAATAAGCACTTATGTTTTGTATCCTTCATTAGTTGCTTTTCTTTATTAATTTTGATATGCTGAAAACAAAACTGACAGTAAAATTTTATGATTACTTACTGTTTCTAAGATAAATGTAAATGTAAGGCATCATTCATAAATTAAGTGAACGTTTAATATATGTTGGATGTAGTATCTTTTGTTTGGTTTGTTGCTTGTACTCATCTTCTGGAGCATCTCTAAGTCATTTCATACATTTATTATAGAGGTTTTTGATGCACTAATTTTTTAATATTCTGATAGTCAGAATTGCTTCATGCAAGAATTTTGTCAAATTGGTTGGACATAAAATTTATTTGTAAATAACCAATAAAAATAACAGAAAAAGTTTTTAGTTTCTGATTTCTAGATATTTTTTGATAAATTTCAAAGAAATTTTCTCTTTGTATTAGTCTCTTTTTTTTTTTTTAATACAAGTTATAATTTTTTTGATTGATCAAAACACATGGTCAAAGTTCATAACTTTAAAAAAAATCTTAGAAAATTTTAAATTATTGGAAAATCATTAAAGAAACACTGTTGGATAGTTGAATGTTTTTAGTTTAAAAAAATAAAAATTTCATGACAATAGCTTTAATAGAAAATAAATGTTATGATAAAAATAATCTAGAAATTTTTATATTGAGTCCAAAAATGCTCATTCACTATAAAGTGATTAAAACTTAAACTAACAAACAATGTTAATTGTCAAATTTGTGTTCAGCAAAAACAGTAAGAACTTGTTAATATTTTCTCAGATACAATTTGGCTGTTGACCAGCATTATTTGACTCTGTATTGAAACTATAATATTATCTACATTTTTATATATTATGTTTAAAATAAGTAAATAATAAAAAATAATACAAAGAAATGACCTTTAACCCTAGAAGTGTTATACTGGTGAATTTGACTGGAATAAGATTTTATAACCTCAAATTTTAATGCTTCTTCACATATAATTGTATCTTTTTTGACACAATTATGTGTAAAGAAGTATTTTTGGCCTAGAACAAATGTCTAAAACATTTTGACAAAATTTTTAACAAATTAATTAGTATTGCACATGTTTACCTAAAAGTGCTAATTACGATCATAATGACCAGTATTCAGAATACAGATACATGTAAATTATTTATGGCTATGAAGAGGGCTAAACAAGTGTTAGCATATATGTTGGTATGGATAGGTAGTTGAGTTTTCAAAAAAGTTAAGTTAATGGCAATGATGAATAGAAAACAATGACTCCCACAATCACTACTTACAGTTATCACAAGATATTGAAAGGGAATATGATGGTAAAGTAGAAAATTTTCAGCATAAAAGTGACTAATTAGTGAATTTCTCTCATACAACCTCAGACAATGACAACAACGTCAATTTGCCAGCTCCTGGTACTTTGGAAAATCAGTGTGCCAAAGGAAGAATCTGAGAAATTTAGCAACTTTCAAATTTAGAAGTAAACTAATTGAAAGATGGGACTGTGAAAAGTTGTAAAATTGAAAATTCAGTCATGATTGATGAGATAAAGCAACATGGGCAATCTGTCAAAGCAATGTCTCCCAGAAGGATATTCTCTGGGAAACTGGTCCTTATTTAAATGTTAGATGTGGCCAGCCCATGGATGAGGTGCAAATCTACAATTAGCTACCAATGTTCAGTGGTTTTATCTAGTTGGTGGTCCCTTCATTTTAGACCTGGCAGAAAAACATCTGAATTGACACATTAATGATGAAAGTACCTTCAGGTTCAGCATCAAGGACGTTGAAATCAGCTGTTGGAGTTGAATGGCACAAGTGCCAAGTTTTAAAATGTGTTAAAGGTTAAAGATAAGTGCACCAAAAAAATGAAATCTGAAAGTTGTGCAAAATGCAAAAAACCCATGTATGGATAGTGTGTAACCAAAAAAAGCAATCTTTATTTTTGTGTGATGTTTAGTTCTCAATAGAAAATTAGTGATGCCACGAATAGTGATTTTGTCAAATTCCGAATATTTGGCTATGCTCTTGGCCAAAGCATAGAATGTTCGGCAAAATATGTGTACATTCTGCAGGCGACAGGTTACGACCTGTCTCATTGTGGTGGGTGTGGTAGTGACATTATGGCCGCATTTGTTTTATTTGCGAGTAGATTGTGTCACGACACGCATTATTTGTTCATTGTTACATCAAATTGTGTTACTATCCTTATTACTAAAAAATATCACTGTTTGTATCACTTTATATGAAAACTGTTTGCCTAAATCGGACGGCAGACCTTTACAAGTGATGGTCAGCAAATGCAAAACAGTATCCAAGCCTGACAGAATTTGCTAAGATTTATCTATTGTCTCTCAGCAGTAGTGTATATAGGGAGAGGCTATTTTCAGAAGCAGTATAGTTTATGAGGAAAAGCACAATAGTTTGCTATCAACAAATAATACAAATAATGAAAAAATTGTTTTCATTCATCACAACTTACCACTGATAGATTTTAAGTATTAAATGTAATAATTTGTGATTAAAATAAATACATTTTTAAGTAATATGTGCATTTTTTTTCATGATTTGGTATTCAGTATTCAGCTGAATACCGAATATTAAAAAAAGTAGCAGAATAGGCCGGATATCGAATAGTAGCTGAATATTTGTGGCATATCTATAGAAAATACATGGTTACAACTATAACTTAAATAATTTTTATTTGTTTAATAAAGTTTGCATTATTCCATCAACTGTGCTGTAAAATAAAAACAATCTGCAATGTATGACTGATAGTGTATTTTGAAATAAATGGGGCATTTTTATACTAGTCATGCTGACTGGTAATGGTGTTTTTAGGTAAAACAAGTAAAATGGCAAGGCTGTATTTGGGACAAGACTATGTCTTAGAGACTCACTACTAAGCGGAATCACTTTGACGCTCAAGATGGGTCTCATTCTCATTCTCCAATCTTCTTTGGTATCACTGGTTTTGAGCACGATCTTTCAAACTTCACCGGCCACAACCACAAGGTCGTCCACAATGCATTTTCGCTGAAATTAACCTGTCCAATTTTGAAATTTCTCAACATTTCATGTCACCCTGGGTTGAATTTTTGTTGATGTGTAATGAAAATTTCCCGTTTTTGAAAAAAATAATCCTGGCTATCTCATATTGTCTGAAATTATTCTTTTATTTTGCACAAACAATATATATATTAATAAATATAGAAAAAAAACAAATTATATTTCGAAAGTTAGTTTTAATATAAAATTATAACGACTAGGACTAGTGCCATTTACTTTGAAAAAAGGTTCTGGTGCTGAAACGAGATATCTTGGGTCAACCAGTCAAGGTCAGCACATCACAACCAGAGATATGTCGAGAATAACACGGGACAGGTAAATGGGTTTTTTCAGATTCATTTGTCAAAATTCAATTTCTCATTTCAAACTTCCCAACACATGCGCTTGTCAAAATTGATTTTGCAACGTTTGCATTTCCAACTAGCAACACATGCACAAATTTTCCATTACTACCTGTTTGTAGTGAGTGTCGCCATTTTGAATTTTATTTTGACTCGGTTCTCAGTCCCCTGAGTACCTACAAGTCTGGTTTTTTTATTCGTGCATGATTTGGGCACCTAATACTCTGTGCCAAATTGCAATTCCTGATATGTACTCCTTCATACCACTAAGCTGGCAGTACAATTTTATAAACAAGACATAGTCTTGTCAATAATTTCATGGCATTTCTGGTGTTAATGAAGAGTCAGTAAATGTTTTTTTTAAAGTTCAGTTTTGTACATGTGACTTGTTCTTTTTGTGATCATTTAGGTTTGATTCTGAGAATTAAGCTTTTCAAAAGCATTTAATGACTTAAATAAAGATTATTCTTTCCTCAGTTGATTTAAAATTTTATTTTTACTAAAATTACATTGAAAGAACTCTTTTTATATAAAAGACAGTACTCTATGACAAGTTTGCACAGGACTATGAAAAAATGGTAGGGTTTACTAACTCAATTACTTGATGTGCATTTTGAGTTAATCAAAATCAAAACTCCTGTCTAATTTTTGAATTAAAAACTTTTAATAGCATGCAATAACATAAATAATAATAATAAAGTATACAAAAATAAGCTTTTTGTATAATACATAATAATATACCATAAAATATAAACAACAATAATAATAAACACTAGATTCATTGATTATATAATATAACACTAAATTATTGTGTAGTTTTGTCCCCATTGCAGTATATAAGAAATTTCCATGCTGCTGATAAGCTTGCTGCATCTTTATGGTTAATACATGTGTTCTTAACAGTATTTTTGTATATGGCTTTTTTTTCTAGTTATCCAGAATGTTATATAAATAACTATATGTTCATTCCTGATGATGGCTGTATAGATAGCTGAAAATGTTAGAAAATTAAAAAAAAAATTATTTTTTGCTGGAACAGGCTGGAACTTTTCATTTTTACATTTATTCCAATTGAGAAATTTTATTATTAGAGGAGAGGATAAATGATGCCAAAATGCATTCTATGGCTATTGAATGGCAATTTATGAAATAAAGATGTATGACAAAGTAAGCATTCTTTTGGATAAATTGGTTCTAATTGAAAACTCAATAAATTAATAAACTTTATTATTGGATACCTCAGTCAAAACTGAGGAATCCAATAATAATTAGTTTAAAGTTATAATATTTTTAATGCTAATATTGTTGTTTTTGAAGGATATCCAAAATTATTAAAATATTTGTTTGAGGGATTTCAATGTTCAGTTAGTAATAATGCTATTACAGTTTATAGAAAATTAGTGAAAATAATCATAAATTAATTAATTTAATTAAATTACAATAAAATATTATATTTATAAAATTTTAGATGTTAGCATGAGCGAACTTCCATATGGTTGGGAGAAGATTGAGGATCCTCATTATGGAACATATTATATTGAGTAAGTTCATTGTTTATACTTATTATGATATTTGTAATATTTATATTTTAAAATATTTTAATTAATATGCAATTATTTTTAGTTTTAATCCTCTTCTATATAAATGGAAAAAAAACATTAAAATAAAATGCACGTTAATGAATATTACCAATTTTTAGTTAATGAATATTACCAATTAGTTACATTCGTTGTATTTAAATGCATTAATATTTTATTTAATAATAAAATAAAGAATATGACAGTTAAAATTACAAAAATTTGAGTAGATAAAGTTCATTGTTGTGTCTTTCTTTTTTCTGATGAATAAAAAATGGGATGCATTAATTTTGATCAGTTCTTGCAATNTTCCTTAGGGGTATAAAATATTGTTCAGGATACAATTAATCGGCTGATCTCATCGTTTGATAAAATTTATTTTTATTTACTTATCTATTTATTTATTTTGAAGCTCATGTACAGTACACGTGCGATAAATAGTTTCTGTATCAACCTACTTTATTTTAACGATATTTTTAGAAAAATAATATCCAAATAATTTTCGCATGCAAAATATTCAAAAAACAATAAACGCATTAATTAATGCAAAAATCAGTTTTACAGGCAGCCTTCCTTTTTCGATTCCGCTATGACAATCGCGGAATGTAATGAAATCGTATTATGAGAAAAAATAATAAAATCATTTTATTATTAATTAATAATTTTCTTGTTGTACTTAAGAAAATATTAAATATTAAAAAATATTTTTAAAGTTAAACTAGCGAAAATCAAAACCAAAGTGATGTAGAGATACCACGCACTTGTATATCGATGACGTAATAAACGTAACTGAGGAGCGAACAAAAAGAATCAAGTCGAATTAATTAAGTCGGAAAAACAGAAAGTGTGCGTTATAATCGAGAATATGCGACTATTGTATTAATCTTTAAAATATTGGTATTAAATCTGTCTTACAAAATCACGACGACTCCCGTAAATCGAGTTATCCAATAAGAATAAAATACAATACTAATATAGTCCTATCGCTGAAAAAATTCACTTATTTTTGCTCACCTCGAGTTTTGCTTAGTAGAAATGGCTAAAAAGTGCGCAAAATACGTACGGAAATACGGTATTACAACTCTAACTGTATTGGACGACCACCTGTCTAAAAGACCACTTTTTGAAGGAACCGTGGGTGGTCGCCATAGACAGGTTTTACTGTAGAACAAAAGATCAGAGTCTCATCATTATTCTACCAACAGATTTCCATAATTAATGAAAAATATTATGTTTGTAATTATTATAAAAGATTATATCAATAATATATATATATATAAAATTTTTATTGCTTTTCTTTTTAGTCATGTGAACAAAACAACACAGTATGAAAGTCCTCTGTCACAAGTACAAAGAAATCAAGAAGGTATATATCTTGTTAATTTTGTTATTAATTAGAAATATATAAATGAAATGTAGCTTATAAATTACTATTTATATATTAGTAACTGTTTTATTAACAGAATTTTAATTTATAAAGATGAACATAAGTTTGCAGATTAACATTCAACTTTTTATGAAAAACTTGTCTGTTAAGAAATGTTCTTATATTATTAAGTTATTTATTTTATGAGAACTTACAAGCACAGTCCACAAAGGATAAAATAATACTTCCCCAACATCAATAGGCCCAAAACAACACAAGTACAAAAAATACAAGCTTAATAAATATACAGATTTTTTTTACACATATTTTTAAATTGAGATAAATTGTACAGTAACAAATTCTTGGATCAATTTTTTGATAGCATGGCTTATATAAAGAAGGAGCATTAAAATATACAAAGCGAGCATCTGGATGTGTAAATATCATACATTATGGGTATGATGAATTGGTACAGTGGAACCTTGGTTAACGAACATCCTGGTTAATGACCAAATCGGTTAACAAAGTTTTATTTTGCAAAAATTTTGTCTCGGATAACGAACTTAATGGCTTTTTGTGTCAAATTTGTAAGCTTGCCGACTTTTAGGGGGTTAAGTTAATCTTTTACTAATCCAACTTTTAGGGGGGACAGTTAATCGTGTGTCAGTGATGGTCTAGGCTCCATTCGTACATTGGTGGTGGCGGAGGAGACAAAGATGACAAGTATTTTACAGTGAAAATCATTTATTAGAACAGGAAGATGCTTACGTATTTGAGGTGGTTGGAAATGGCTTATCTACAGTATTTTCTCCCGGCACTGAGACGTGGCGTATCGCTGATCCTACGATAGTGCAAGCTTATCAGTCATAGCCCCAGAGCAAATGAGAAGGGTTCGCTTGGTCACAGAAGCGATGGTAGGTGACAGAGCTGCGACGACTGGAGTGGTCCGTGAGACACAACACAAATTTTAGCGGGCATGACTTCAGGCTTAATCCAGATGAAGACGACACAGATTAATCGCCATAGAATTTTTAGGAAAACTGCGTTTTTACCTTGAGATTCAGGGTTTTTATAGTATTTCTTCCTTGAATCTCACCTTATGATTAGTCTTGCATCCCATTCCTCTCTTCCCGATTGTTTTCTTCTTTGTCTCCAGGTGAAAACCGAAACCAGATCAGGTCACGAGAAAGGTTTGTTCCGAGGCATTTATTTGACACCTGTTCGTTGACTCTGATCAGAGATTGTTGATAAACATATAAGCCTTTCACTCATAATTTAGCCTATTGTTTCTGCTATCTGTCATTTTAGAACTTTAATGATTGTACGTGATGTTTTTATACCTGTCAAATCGTTCCCCTTTTCCGCAAATCTAACCTAGATCAACTGTTTATGACTGCTTCTGTCAGAGTTTCATCTTCCCCGCAGACATTCTACCTGATCCGTTATGTCATTCGTTTTCGCGTTGCGTTTGTTTTGACAACTACAGTACCTTTTTTTTTTCTTACTTCTCCCTGAACTTTGGTCCGACTTAACAATAGTGTTTTCGCTTTTAACATGTGGATATTAAATTATATTGGGTTGATGCAAAAGTTCGAACCGGTTTTTTGAAAAGAATCAAAGAAAACCCATTTTACAAATAAAATTACAAAAATACTGATGGCTAGAACGGATTAATTGTATTTGCATTAATTTCTATGGGAAAAATTGCTTCGGTTAATGAATGGACTCGTGGAACAGATTACGTTCGTTAACCGGGGTTCCACTGTATTTGAAAACCCATTCCATTTGGTGGTAAAAAAAACAATTAAAAATTTATAAAATAGTAATCTATTGAAGTAAATAATATGTTTGAAATGTCATAAAATACAGCCTTTCATGAGCAGCTTTACTAGCATTTGCAAATCTGTTTAACAATAAATCTTGATGTTCTATATATTTAACAACAAATAAAGCTTATCATGTTCCCTCACCACTTGATTAAGCAGAGATTGGATGGCAGATGACCACACTGGAAGACAATAGTCTGTGAATGACAGAAAATTTGTGAAGAATAATGAACAGAAAACAGATGTATATTAAATTAATTTACAAAATTGGCACAATATTCAATATTCCATGTCTGATTGATAAACCTTTTTATAATTTTTTAAAATGGTAAACCTTAAGCAATAGTTTAGAATCAGATGATTTTGAAATCATTTACAGATTCAAAATAGTGTGTTTGGAAGGATTCAAGGATAATGAAAAAAACGCTATTTTTTTTAAGTGTTGATATAGTTATTATATTTAAAGCTAGTGTAACTAAATTTACAAATCATATTGTAATAAATTACAGTCAATATTGATGAATTTTATGTCTTCAGCATATGCAACTATTGTTGAATCAAACTGAAGTTTATCTACATATGCAACAAAAAACAAAGTACTAAAGACAGATCATTGTTAGATTCTTGATTGACAGCATATGTATATATGAAAAATACATAAGACAGTTAATATTTACTTTATTTTCTCAATAAAAAAGAGATTCTTTGGCCAGTTACAACAAATCAAATAAGGTACTGGGGATAACAGATTCAAATGTTTGTTTAATATCCAGATAAATTATAAATGTAGGTTGTTTTTTCCCCAAGCAGTCTAGAATGACCACTAAATTAGTAGTAGTAGAATAATGCCAAGAACTAAAATGTTGAATTGAGCTTAATTTAGATGTAGTTTTTGAATATTACTTATCTGGTAAAAATTACATATTTCAAAGACTAAGTACAGTAGATGATATTGCTACTGGCCTATAAGTGTTAGTCTTTTTTGTAATAGCAGTTACAGTAGAAAGATTACCATTGTAAAGAACAAAATTTATTGTAATAAAAGAGAGAGAATCTGTGAAAGTGTAGTGGCAGCAATTGATTTAACTAATTTTTTTTTTTTTTTTNGTTGACCAGCATTATTTGACTCTGTATTGAAACTATAATATTATCTACATTTTTATATATTATGTTTAAAATAAGTAAATAATAAAAAATAATACAAAGAAATGACCTTTAACCCTAGAAGTGTTATACTGGTGAATTTGACTGGAATAAGATTTTATAACCTCAAATTTTAATGCTTCTTCACATATAATTGTATCTTTTTTGACACAATTATGTGTAAAGAAGTATTTTTGGCCTAGAACAAATGTCTAAAACATTTTGACAAAATTTTTAACAAATTAATTAGTATTGCACATGTTTACCTAAAAGTGCTAATTACGATCATAATGACCAGTATTCAGAATACAGATACATGTAAATTATTTATGGCTATGAAGAGGGCTAAACAAGTGTTAGCATATATGTTGGTATGGATAGGTAGTTGAGTTTTCAAAAAAGTTAAGTTAATGGCAATGATGAATAGAAAACAATGACTCCCACAATCACTACTTACAGTTATCACAAGATATTGAAAGGGAATATGATGGTAAAGTAGAAAATTTTCAGCATAAAAGTGACTAATTAGTGAATTTCTCTCATACAATCTCAGACAATGACAACAACGTCAATTTGCCAGCTCCTGGTACTTTGGAAAATCAGTGTGCCAAAGGAAGAATCTGAGAAATTTAGCAACTTTCAAATTTAGAAGTAAACTAATTGAAAGATGGGACTGTGAAAAGTTGTAAAATTGAAAATTCAGTCATGATTGATGAGATAAAGCAACATGGGCAATCTGTCAAAGCAATGTCTCCCAGAAGGATATTCTCTGGGAAACTGGTCCTTATTTAAATGTTAGATGTGGCCAGCCCATGGATGAGGTGCAAATCTACAATTAGCTACCAATGTTCAGTGGTTTTATCTAGTTGGTGGTCCCTTCATTTTAGACCTGGCAGAAAAACATCTGAATTGACACATTAATGATGAAAGTACCTTCAGGTTCAGCATCAAGGACGTTGAAATCAGCTGTTGGAGTTGAATGGCACAAGTGCCAAGTTTTAAAATGTGTTAAAGGTTAAAGATAAGTGCACCAAAAAAATGAAATCTGAAAGTTGTGCAAAATGCAAAAAACCCATGTATGGATAGTGTGTAACCAAAAAAAGCAATCTTTATTTTTGTGTGATGTTTAGTTCTCAATAGAAAATTAGTGATGCCACGAATAGTGATTTTGTCAAATTCCGAATATTTGGCTATGCTCTTGGCCAAAGCATAGAATGTTCGGCAAAATATGTGTACATTCTGCAGGCGACAGGTTACGACCTGTCTCATTGTGGTGGGTGTGGTAGTGACATTATGGCCGCATTTGTTTTATTTGCGAGTAGATTGTGTCACGACACGCATTATTTGTTCATTGTTACATCAAATTGTGTTACTATCCTTATTACTAAAAAATATCACTGTTTGTATCACTTTATATGAAAACTGTTTGCCTAAATCGGACGGCAGACCTTTACAAGTGATGGTCAGCAAATGCAAAACAGTATCCAAGCCTGACAGAATTTGCTAAGATTTATCTATTGTCTCTCAGCAGTAGTGTATATAGGGAGAGGCTATTTTCAGAAGCAGTATAGTTTATGAGGAAAAGCACAATAGTTTGCTATCAACAAATAATACAAATAATGAAAAAATTGTTTTCATTCATCACAACTTACCACTGATAGATTTTAAGTATTAAATGTAATAATTTGTGATTAAAATAAATACATTTTTAAGTAATATGTGCATTTTTTTTCATGATTTGGTATTCAGTATTCAGCTGAATACCGAATATTAAAAAAAGTAGCAGAATAGGCCGGATATCGAATAGTAGCTGAATATTTGTGGCATATCTATAGAAAATACATGGTTACAACTATAACTTAAATAATTTTTATTTGTTTAATAAAGTTTGCATTATTCCATCAACTGTGCTGTAAAATAAAAACAATCTGCAATGTATGACTGATAGTGTATTTTGAAATAAATGGGGCATTTTTATACTGGTCATGCTGACTGGTAATGGTGTTTTTAGGTAAAACAAGTAAAATGGCAAGGCTGTATTTGGGACAAGACTATGTCTTAGAGACTCACTACTAAGCGGAATCACTTTGACGCTCAAGATGGGTCTCATTCTCATTCTCCAATCTTCTTTGGTATCACTGGTTTTGAGCACGATCTTTCAAACTTCACCGGCCACAACCACAAGGTCGTCCACAATGCATTTTCGCTGAAATTAACCTGTCCAATTTTGAAATTTCTCAACATTTCATGTCACCCTGGGTTGAATTTTTGTTGATGTGTAATGAAAATTTCCCGTTTTTGAAAAAAATAATCCTGGCTATCTCATATTGTCTGAAATTATTCTTTTATTTTGCACAAACAATATATATATTAATAAATATAGAAAAAAAACAAATTATATTTCGAAAGTTAGTTTTAATATAAAATTATAACGACTAGGACTAGTGCCATTTACTTTGAAAAAAGGTTCTGGTGCTGAAACGAGATATCTTGGGTCAACCAGTCAAGGTCAGCACATCACAACCAGAGATATGTCGAGAATAACACGGGACAGGTAAATGGGTTTTTTCAGATTCATTTGTCAAAATTCAATTTCTCATTTCAAACTTCCCAACACATGCGCTTGTCAAAATTGATTTTGCAACGTTTGCATTTCCAACTAGCAACACATGCACAAATTTTCCACTACTACCTGTTTGTAGTGAGTGTCGCCATTTTGAATTTTATTTTGACTCGGTTCTCAGTCCCCTGAGTACCTACAAGTCTGGTTTTTTTATTCGTGCATGATTTGGGCACCTAATACTCTGTGCCAAATTGCAATTCCTGATATGTACTCCTTCATACCACTAAGCTGGCAGTACAATTTTATAAACAAGACATAGTCTTGTCAATAATTTCATGGCATTTCTGGTGTTAATGAAGAGTCAGTAAATGTTTTTTTTAAAGTTCAGTTTTGTACATGTGACTTGTTCTTTTTGTGATCATTTAGGTTTGATTCTGAGAATTAAGCTTTTCAAAAGCATTTAATGACTTAAATAAAGATTATTCTTTCCTCAGTTGATTTAAAATTTTATTTTTACTAAAATTACATTGAAAGAACTCTTTTTATATAAAAGACAGTACTCTATGACAAGTTTGCACAGGACTATGAAAAAATGGTAGGGTTTACTAACTCAATTACTTGATGTGCATTTTGAGTTAATCAAAATCAAAACTCCTGTCTAATTTTTGAATTAAAAACTTTTAATAGCATGCAATAACATAAATAATAATAATAAAGTATACAAAAATAAGCTTTTTGTATAATACATAATAATATACCATAAAATATAAACAACAATAATAATAAACACTAGATTCATTGATTATATAATATAACACTAAATTATTGTGTAGTTTTGTCCTCATTGCAGTATATAAGAAATTTCCATGCTGCTGATAAGCTTGCTGCATCTTTATGGTTAATACATGTGTTCTTAACAGTATTTTTGTATATGGCTTTTTTTTCTAGTTATCCAGAATGTTATATAAATAACTATATGTTCATTCCTGATGATGGCTGTATAGATAGCTGAAAATGTTAGAAAATTAAAAAAAAAAATTATTTTTTGCTGGAACAGGCTGGAACTTTTCATTTTTACATTTATTCCAATTGAGAAATTTTATTATTAGAGGAGAGGATAAATGATGCCAAAATGCATTCTATGGCTATTGAATGGCAATTTATGAAATAAAGATGTATGACAAAGTAAGCATTCTTTTGGATAAATTGGTTCTAATTGAAAACTCAATAAATTAATAAACTTTATTATTGGATACCTCAGTCAAAACTGAGGAATCCAATAATAATTAGTTTAAAGTTATAATATTTTTAATGCTAATATTGTTGTTTTTGAAGGATATCCAAAATTATTAAAATATTTGNCTAGTCTTGGCCCCATCTTTGACCCCATACTCACACCATCGGTTTGCCTATAAAACTCATCATAAACTTCAAAATAATTTCTCTGATATGCAAATTGTGTTAGATCTATTAAAGTTTTACTTACGTTTAATTGTGTGAGGCTTGATTTAACTAAAGTAGGGCTAAAGGAAGATAGTGACAACTCAGAAATAGCATTTTTACTTTCCCAGTTGTTATATATAACAGAAGGAAAGTATGGCAATCAGGCAAAAAATGATCCCCATATACAAATAATCCTTTGAGAAAACCTTTAACTGGTGTGAAGTATGTTCAGTTGTTCAAGCTAACATTTTCGGATCCCTCCTGGGTCCTCCTTCAAGCTATTTTTCGTTTGTAATGATCCATTAGAATGAAGACCAGCTGTTTTTTGGAACAAAATTTCAAATAGCAAACTTTGAAATCCAATGGGAATCATGTGCTAGCCCAGGGGTCTGCAGTTCGTCAAGTGAGAAGAGCCAAATTGTCATGAAAACAAGATAACAAAAGTACCAGAGAGCCGCATATTAATTTAAATGTGTGAAATACGACACACGACAGGGGCGCCTCTAGTAGCTGTTTTTGGCACAACGTTACACGGATGGACGGACACGCGTTCAATGTGATAATACATATATAGATATGCTTCAAATGCTACCACTCTTATGTGACTCATATTGATCAACGCGAGTGTGGTCATGTGCGGACGGCATACGAGTCGCAGTTTGTTCGGCGGCTCTATCTCATAAACTTGTAAGTTATAAGGCTGCGGTGAAATGAGGTGAGGTGAAATTGGCGTTTATGTTTGAAGAGCCGCATGCGGCTCGCGAGCCGCTAATTCCGATTCCTGTGCTAGCCCAATTTGAAAACGTTAGTTTGAACAATTGAACATACTTCATGCCAGTTAAAGATTTTTTTGAAGGATTATTTGTATATTACTCTGGTGTGCATCAATTCTTTATTGACCCCCAGATTTTTACATTTTTGGACTCTGGACCTTGAAACATCAAGAAATGCGAAAAAAATTTCAGAGGTTTTTTTTATATGTATGGATGTTAGGGTGTGGGGGGACATGATTTTGTTCACATTCTTTGAAGCTTAATAACTCCTGTGTTTTTTATCAAAAATTTCTGAAATTTTGCATGGGATTTTTTAGGGAAATTGATGCTATTAAATTTTGATGATTAAAGGAGATAAAGGGGAGGAGAGGAGATAAAGGGGTTGTGTGTATCTCCAGTAGGGTTGGATTTAATGATGATTTTACTCGCTATTAGCATTTACAATTTTTTATAAAACCCATTTGTACCCTGAAAATTAAGCTTTTTGCCATTTTATAATAATTAAAAATATAGAAAGTTTTTAAAAATAAAATATCATAACAGATGGCACCATTGAATGTTGCCAGGAAAGTTAATCAACTTGCTGCTGGATTTTTTTTACTGCAGTAAAAGAAAGTGAGAGATTATTATTATTTTTTTTTTGAGATTGGCTTTAAACAATTAAATTCTGTGTTAGAAGAAATTGGGGTAAATCTGTTGCTAAATTCATAGTATAGCTTACAAATACAGTAGATCCCCCTATAAAACCTTTTCCTATAGTTATGATTCCTATAAAAATTGTGGCAGTATCCGTAAACAACGGTAAAAACAACTCCTATAATACGTAAAACGTCATCGGGCAGCCAAACTACTTTCCCGCCGTCCGTAGCGCCACGCTACGGACATTTAGGCGGATAAATTGAGTTTAGTATCGTCTGTTCATATAATTATATATAAATTAGGTACTGTACATATAATTATATATTAATTATATATAAATTAGGTACTGTATATATAATTATATATTAACTTAATTTATTGTAACTTTATTATAATTAAATATATATTTTTCGCCGTCTAGCGTCACGCTACGGCGAGTTAGGCGACCTATCGTCTGTCCAGTACTGTAATTTTATACATTTCTTGTGAAAGAAACATTTCTTATTTAACGGCCATAAAAATTATTTATATTAAGGATGTCTCCAAAGGTCAACGAAGTTTTCGCAGAAAAATAATATCAGAAATCGCGGCCGCGGTTTGATGCGCTGTTCCGCGACGAAACCAAGCTTTAGCAACGGGCGTAGTCGAACGGTACACACTCGGTAAGCAATCCTACAATTTTTTGTTTATAACGTAGTTTATACGGATTATTTTCAAAAAAATATACGTATTTTGGAAATGTTGAGTCGAATTAGTCTAGAATCGATTAATTTTATGAAAGAAAACCTTTCAAACAGCCGTAGTCCGTAAACTATGATTCCTACAAAATTGATTCATAAAGAACGGAACGTATCTACTGTCTTATAGGGGGATCTACTGTAATAAACAAGCCTTTCCACTTTTCTGTTTTGTATGGAAGTTTTGTCACCAGCGTAGTACAGAAGAAAGCCTCTAGGGCAGTGTTACCTACAAACCTATTCAGCAAGCATCTGATAAGTGTGTAGGATAGGCTAATAATTATAAACACTAAAACAACACAGTATTATTTGAGAACAGTGGATGTTTAAAGTCCTGAAACAATAACTTGTTATTATGATGATTGATTTGATCTAATAATAAATATATTTTGGTCAAATTTATGTAAACTCCCAGTCTATTGTAGGTATTGAAAAGATACCAACTAATCTCAGAAAGAAGTTAAGGTTTGCTAAAATTATACATTATCCCTAAACTATTTTTTATGACATACTCCAAAAAATTAAAATAAAGAAATTATGTATTAACACTGATTTGTGTTTTATTTCTGTGTTTATATATGATACAGTAATAATATGCTTTAATGTTACTTTGATTACATACTTTTATAATTTTTCTTGATTGGGTAACATCTCTTCCCTTTAGCAGTGAAATTAAAACAGCTGGTAAGGATTCTTACCCTTTCCAGCTGTTTTAATTTTGCAGCCATGCTTATCTGTCAGGTTAAATACATAATTTTGAATATAAGGCCAGAGAAATTTTTCCAGTATTAGACTGGCCAGTGTACTGACGTGATTACCACAGCCTTGCAAATTGGATTTTTTTGTATGTGTGGTAAAAACAAATCACATAATGTTTTCAATATTTATGGGTAGTGTAGCAAGTGATCTGCAGCCTTGCATGCTGCATATTCAACTCTTCTTAATATAAAAACAAATTTTGGCTTTGGATATCTTAATCCACCTCAGTCTTTTCCATTGATGAGAACCAGTAAAGGAGAGATGGACTGCGGGACAGAGTTTGTAAGCATTTTTTTCAGTCCATCTTTTCTTAAATAATTCTCACAATATACCCAGCAACATACGTGGTCTGTAAATAAAGTAATGAGACTTTTTCTGTAAATATCTGTATTGATAATTAATCTACAAATCAACTCTGTCTCCTTCCAAATAGTCCCCTTGGGAAGTGACACAGCACTTGAGATGTTGCTTCCACTCTTCATAGCAGTGCTGGAACGCAGAAAGCGGAATGGCCTTCAACTAGTCTGTTACAGCCTGTTTTGTGTTTTCCGTCATACCAAAATGGTACCCTTTGAGGTGTTGTTTCAGTCTGGGGAAAAGAAAGTAATCGCACAGGCTCATGTCAGGCAAGTACGGGGGCTGAGAGACAACAGGAATATTTTTCTGTGTCAAAAACTTCATAATCAAAAGCACCACGCTGTGACAAGGTGCATTGTTGTGGTGCAGCATCCAGGTCTCTTTGATGTTTGGCATCACGCAAGCAACACATTTTTGCAGTCTTTCAAGAACCTCATGGTAAAAATGCTGATTGACAGTTTGTCCTTGAGGCATGAATTCTTTATGGATAATTCTATTGCTGTCAAAGAAGCACATGAGCATGAGTTTGATCTTTGACTTGCTCATTCTCACTTTTTTTTTGGCTGTGGGAAAAGTGCTGTGTGCCACTCCTCACTTTGGCATTTTGTTTCTGGATCATACTCAAAGATCCATGTTTCATTACCCATAATGATGTTTGTGAGGAATGTTGTTCCTAACTTCATTCACTCATTTTCAGGATGCACAACAAAATATCACTTTGCAAAATGTGCACTCACAGTTCACTAGTTAACGTGACAAGGTTTTCACTTGAACTGAAGCTATATGGCACGTTGTCCTTACATCACTGGCAAGAAGAACTCCACAGTGTTGTCAGATCATTCGCTATGAAACCAGTCTCATTATTTTATTTACAGACCTCATATGCAGTACTAGGTGAAGTAATGCTTGTTTGAGCACATTCTGAGGGTTTGCATTCTCTGTACTTCAATTCTTTTTCAATTTCCCAGTGGTTTCTAAATGAACTAGAAGAATTACTACTTTTAGTTCATTTAGGCTTGGTTTAGTAGAAAATGAACTAGGGATGGATGTTCTACTGTTACTACTAGTGGTATTATCTGTATAGGTGAGTGAACTGCTTGTTCTGCTTGCAGACATCCAGATACTACAAGTTAATTTGGTGTTCACTGCTAGGGAAGTCTTAACAATTCCAGCTGTTAATATTTTATGCATTGATTGATAACACTGGTGACATTTGTCTAATCATTGCTACTTGCAAGTTGTCTTACTGCCCTTCCTGCTTACAACACTGACCCATGCTTTTTCTTTTGTTAGATCACTGGTAAATTTATGAAAACTAACATTCAGTGACTTATTTTTTGAGTTTTCAGTACAATATGGAACACAACAGTACCATTTTAGTCACTAAAAATAAAAACTGTATAATTTTATAAAAATCTTCCTATTTCATCAAACTTACATGCAACTCTGTGATGATAAATTAATAATAGGAGGGTATGCAGTGCCTCTAGTGGAGAAAAATCATAAAAGTGGCAACAAGGAGTAAGGAGTAATGGGAAGACTTGTTTATTCTTTGTAGGTTATATTGAGAGTAAACATTGCATATATTACTATAATGTAGATCAGCAGTCCCCAACCTTTTTATCGCCGCGGACTGCTCAATGTTTGATAACTTTACCGCGGCCCACTGAGTTGATTGTTCATATTTTAGATTGATTTAATTTAATAATTTTAATTTAACTGTATTTAAACATGCCTTCAAAATAAAATACAGTTACACCAAAAAATGAATATAATGTGATTTAACATTTTAACTCACTAGAACGCTAAATCAATGACCCTGAGCTTGTTTCTTTGCAAAGAGACAGTTCCATCTGGGGGTAATAGAAGACAATGACATTCGAAGTGTGTTTCTTATGTCCAGTTTATTCAGTTGTTCTGTCGTCTATTAAAAGTCGCACAAACCCGAGACAAATACACCATAGTAAATAAAATGGAAATAATTTAATGTTCCTTGGGCGGCCCGGTACCATATGATCCACGGACCAGTACTGGTCCGCAGCACGGGGGTTGGGGACCACTGATGTAGAGTATAGGAATTATCTGTTTGAGTTTTTAAAATTTAGGTATGAAATGCCAGAATTTTTTTAGGATCTGTAGAAAATTTATTGACAATGTGATGAAAGTAATCTAGACATTCAAAATCATGTAAAATACAACAATGTGTGGTTGATGTGTTTCCAGTCAATTTTCATTTGTCATTCTTTTTGTAAACAATTATGCATTTTCCACAAATAATGAGGAAACCGTCTTTATATAGACATGTTAATGCTTTTGCCTTACAAAAATATTATTTTTATTATTTGTCTTATTCATACTTTTATTTTTTATAAAATTTTTTATATATGCTGTTAATCACACATTGTTAATATGTAATTTGTCATATGATTTGATCTTTCTGTTTTCTGTTGTAGTATAATTCTATTTATATTCCTGAAGGTATAATTGTAGTAAAAGTAATTGATGGTTCTCTTGTTTTGTGATGATCACAAAACAAGAGAACCATCAATTACTTTTAGTGAATTATTTTAATATGATATGTTTAAACAATTGTAATATTTAAATCTTTTAAATTTAATTTAATTACAGATATTATTTCTGAATACTATTTTAATAACAACAATTAATAATTAAAATTTACCAATTATTAATTATGCATTTTTATTTAATGCAATTGAAATTTTAAAGCCACTAAATTTTGAATGTTGAAAATATTTTAACTTGCTGTTTTAAATTAAAAGTCATAAATATTTTCATTAATAACTGTTTTAATTACAGATACAATTCAGAAATTACCTTACATATTTACAAGAAATCCATATGAGCTGAAAGGAGAAATGATTCAAACAACATTGGTGAAAAGTGCACGAGGATTTGGATTTACAATTGTTGGTGGAGATAATGGAGATGTTGAAGAATTTTTACAAATAAAAAATATTGTTCCTCATGGTCCTGCTTGGCAAAATGGAATATTACAAACAGGTATAAATATTTGCCATAATAACTATTAAAATTTTTGAATTTAAATTGATTTCAGAATTACTAACATAGTATATTTATCAAAACAGGCGATGTTTTAGTTTATGTCAACAGAACGTGTGTTTTAGGTTACACTCATCAAGACGTTGTTACACTTTTCCAAGCAATGTCTCCAGGTGATAGTGTTCAACTTGAAGTATGTCGGGGCTATCCTCTTCCTTTTGATCTAAGTGACCCCAATGCAGAAGTTGTATCTACTATGGCTGTGTCTGTTAATCAGTCACCTGAAAACAGGCCATTATATAATGATACTGCTGACCCTGAAGCTGTAAAAGAAGAATACTTCAAGTTAGATGATGGATCAGATTCTGCACGTTCTGCTAAATCAATGCCTGACTTAAGAAATTCAAATCCATCCAAAATACAAAGACACAGTAGTGCAGATATTCTAGATAATCCTACAGCAGAAATGTCTACTTTCAATCAGCAACAAAATGATTTTTCAGAATATATTACTGTAGAAATTATTAAAGGAAATAATGGCTTTGGTTTTACTATTGCTGATAGTGGTTGTGGACAAAAGGTATGGATTTTATTTTGTTTATAGTAAACTGAATGATTTTTGGTACATTTTATTTAAATTATAATTACAGGTAAAAAAGATTTTAGACAAAAATAGATGCAAATCTCTCCAAGAAGGAGATGTATTACTTGAGATTAATGGAAAATCTGTAACTAATGCGTCTCATACGGATGTTGTATTAACATTGAAAGAATGTCCATGCGGAGAAGCAGCTAAAATAACCGTGCAGCGCATGCTAAAAGGAAATAAGGTAAGATAATGATGACATACGGTAAAATATTCTTAATTTAATAATAAAAAATTGAAAACTTTAATACTAAGTTAAATCCTTAAAGCTGTGTAAAATATTGTATTATAATAAACTTCTTAGCCTAACTTCTTGGCTATTTATCATGAATATTTAAAATAGATCTGAGTTATTTATTTTACTAATGAATATGATTATTTTTCTGTGTCTAAATGAATTTAGGAGTAATACACAATTTATATAATATCATGTATTACTCCTAAATTCATTTACATATTTCATTTAATTTTTTCCTGATCAAAAAATATTAAAATTCTGCTAGTGAAGCACTGTATTTACAGAAGGAACAATAAAAGATGAAAGATGATGATGTGAAAAAGTATAAAGGATAGTTATTAAGATAATGAATAGAATATGAATCAATAAGAAATAATCATTTAAGAAATTGTCAAAGCCATGTCTTTAAATACACTTTTTAAAAGTCTATTAACATTTGTCATTAATTTTCTGCCGAAATAAAGTCTGTTTTTTTAACATTATTTACATTCCCCTACTTAATCTTTCAGTACATTATTCTTTTTAGAAAAGATTGTTGTAATATTTATAATTATAAAACATTTTAATCTTGCAACAGATGCAAACATTTATTTTTTTCAAATGATATCTCACTTGGCTAAGGAAAAGAGTATGTGTATGCTGTATTATTTTTGAAATGTTCTTTAGAAATAATAATCTGTATTTACATCAAAAATCAAAATGTACCTTTATTATTTTAAATCTTTTTAAAATTTGAGAGCTTTAAGAGAAAATTTGTTTTTATTGCTAAAATGTGACAAAATATTTGCTAACAATTTGCAATATGATAAAATTGTATTGATTTAATTTTGCCAGCATTGAAATATTGATCATAGTTATTTTTCTCTGGGAATCTTTATATATAACAACATTAAGGTCATGTAATAAGCCAACACTTAAATTTCCTGAACTGTGTATGTCACTTTTCAAAACTTTAAAGTCATAGATTGTTTAGCATCTTTATGTTTTCTGCAATGTTAAAAAACTCTGTGTAACTTTTATATGGTTACTATAATGACTGTATGTCATATTTTCATTATATTATTTTATGTATTTAAACATCATTTACTTATTCATGTCATATTGCTTTCACTTGCATTTGATCTAAAAAACTTTGTAAATTTCTTTAAAAATCATTAAAAAAGTCGAAGTTTCAGTTAAGAACTCTTATTTAAAACTTGTTGATGTATCCACTTGAATTTTGTTCTTATTATAAATATATTATATTCTGTCTGAAGATGACATTTATGAAATATTTAAAGTACTTGCATGCCTATTCTTGTTTGAAGTAAACTAAATTAACACTGAAAAACATTGTTAAATTTATTGAAAGTATGATAATTTAACAATTTTAGTTTTTTAATTTAATATTATAATTGATATGATTTATGTTAACTATCAAATGATTTTTATGAATTATTTTCACAAGTAAACTTTTTTTTAGTATTTTAGGTCATATGAGTGTAATAATTATGAAATGGATGGAAATAGCAATTTAGTTTCACAGTCATTATTATGTTCAGAAAAAATTAAACCAAAAGGTAATTTTATAATAGTACATTTAATTAAATATTGAATACATTTACTTAATTCTTGTCTTTTTTTGTTTTTTATTAGATATAACAATTCCCTCTGTTCCTGGTTCTTACAGAAGTAAAACCCCCACTGCTGATCTGTATAGCTCAAAAAATAAGGAGACTGTACCTGTTAATAGACCAAAAACTCCTCTTATGGATACAAGGAATTGGTCTCCAGAAGAAAATTCTTATCAAGGTTATAATTCTTCTGTGGATCAAGAGCTTTTATCAATGTGGAAAACAGGTTTTAGAATTAAATCACCAAATTCTCAACCTAATTGGTCAGTTATTCAAGATCAGCCTCCTTATTGGTTTAATAAGAATTTTCAAGAATCCAACAAGAATCAAGATTGTTTGCAATGTGATGGTCCTTTGCAAAATTTTAAGAATATTCCTGAAATAGATGAACTTAAATCCATTCAAATTAATAATAGAGGTTTATATAATACAAATAATTGGGATCATGCTAATCTTGGAAATATAAATGCTGGTGTTCAGTCATATCCAAAATTTATTTCAAATAGGTATTTAAGTGATAATAGTTATCTTACATATTCTTCAGATTATAGTAACTGTCAAACTCCTCCAGATAATATCAGTCAGCATATGTTTACAAAAGAAAATATTCCTGGTCATATTCATTATCAATACTCACCAAATCAAAGTTTAACACCAACAAAAACTAATAATTCTTTGGATCAAGAACAGCAACCTCTCTTATCTAAAGTTTTAAGTGAAGACTCGGAGTATAATATGTATAGAACACAAACTATACCAGATAGTCCAGAATTAAATGAAATGATAGTCACTTTACATCGACAAGAAAGTGGCTTTGGTTTTCGAATTGTAGGAGGTACAGAAGAAGGCTCTCAGGTACAATACTTTTATTCAATAAATTATATGCTTTAAAACTTTTGTAAAATGTTTATATCAAATAAACAAGATAATTGAAAATAGAAATAAATAAAAATTTGAAACTAACATATCTTTAGCAATACATACTGTAAAATTCCAGAAAATGAAAAAAGAAAAAAAACAAGAATATTATATAGAACATTAATTTTCTATGCTTTATTTTAATTAATAAATATAAATACTGTTCACCCCATAAATTTTTATCTGCCAGATAGAATAAAGCAGCATACAGGTGGACCAAAAAATATTATAATTGTCTGTTATTTGTAAATACAAGTCTTCTTTCTCTCTAAACAAACACACACATCTAGATACTTACGCACGTGTGTGTTCTATAAACTAATTTTATAAATATATAAAATCAGTTTCTAGAATGTGATGTCTTCTGACAGACAGTTCTTCCTCTTTTCTATTCATATATATTTCTTTCTTGATGTCTGTCCTCTGTTATTTTTTATACACCTTCTTTTTAGGTCTTTCTCAGTCTTCTCATTCTTGTAGTTTTTATTATATGGCTATTCTTGGCAATTTGCATCCTCACATAACCACGCCATATCAACTTTCTTTTTATTTGCCATATCAGCATTCTTTTTATTTCATCAATGATTAATTCTTTTATGTTCATCAAATCTGTAATTTTTTCATTTTTGTTCTTATTTTATACACAAATAATAATCTGTATAATCTTGTCAGGGCATCCATTTCAACTGCACTTATCTGACTTTCTTGTATCTATTGTTGACATTCCCTATGCTTTGTCTCCATATAATATACTTTTCACTCTAGCGTTAAGGAGTAAATGTATTCATTGATTATATATCATCATATACATTTTTATGCATGGTGATTTATGATTCCAAACCATTTTGCATCTTTTTTTAAATTTAAATATCAGTCAGTATCTAAAAGCTTTCTAATATTGTAGTCTGTTCACATTTCCTTGTAAGCAATCAGCATTTGTTTTGTATGTCTGCCATATTGATTTAGAAATGTCAGAATCATCCTTATTTTCTTTTGGCTGTTGACTTTCCATTTCTGCAGACTAGTCAAAATAGTCTTTAATTTGATTTTCAGGTATTTTTTTTATGCTACAGAGGTGGGAAATATTTGATTTTTGTTTCTGCATTATTTTTTACAAGTGGAAATAGACATTACAATTTATAAGAATCATTATTTTGATACATCAATTTGCCAGAATTTACTTACTTCCTTAATTATAGGGTATTAGTATTTTTATTACTTTCAACTCTATAATCCTTTTATATCATGTTTATTATTTCATACAGCAAACAAATATCCAATGGTTTAACTAGGTACAATTTATTATTCAATTTTGTCACTGAAGAGGTTGAGAATTTGTCATCCTGAAATGCATATGTAGAAGAGAAAATTGAATAATAAATTGTACATGGTTAAACCATTGGATATTCGTTTGCTGTATGAAATACTATACCTGATATAAAAGGATTTTAGAGTTAAAAGTAATACTATTTTATGTAGTTGATAGGAAATGCTATGGAGTTTTTCTTTTTGAAAAAATGTCTTAGATTAAAATTTTATTTTTGATTTTTTTTTAACTTTATCAGAAGTAATATTTAAGTGCCTTTTTAAATTCTTTTAATTTTATTTATGTAATAATACAGTTTTATTATATAAAATTTAGATAAAATAATAATTTATTTACAAATATTAGCTATATATATATATACACGCATGCCTATTTTTACAAAAAATGTTTTAAAACAACTTTTATTATTTTTAGGTTTCAATTGGTCATATTGTTCCTGGAGGATCTGCAGATTTAGATGGAAGATTAAGACCAGGGGATGAAATTATATCAGTAGATGGACAAAGTGTTATTAATACAACTCATCATCATGTTGTTCAGCTCATGGGTAATGCTTCTATAAATGGAATAGTAACACTTGGGATTAAGAGAGATATTCCTCCTAGGAATATAGAGTCTCTTCAAGGTAAAATTGCATAATGTTTAAAATTTTAATTTTTTAATAATAAAAGCTTATAACATATTTGTCATAATTTTTTTTCTTTTAGATTCTTATGCCAATCATTTTACAGACCTTGTATATCCATATAATATCACTGTTACAAGAAAGCAAAATGAAGGTTTTGGATTTGTAATCATATCATCAGTTAATCGAATTGGATCAACAATAGGTATTTTAAAAATTTATATTGAAATATTATTTACAAATTGAAAATATTAAAAGTAAAATTTAGGAAATTGTTTTACTATTCTTTTCTCTTTTGTTCTTAAAAGAGAACAAATAGATTTAGTAAAATTTTTTTATTGATAAATGTGAGAAGCATTTTATGAACTTCTTAACTGTAAGCAAACATTATCTCCATAATATATGATAATCTCAATTGAAAGTGATTTTATTATAAAAATATCAACAAAAAAAATAATAGAAAATAGAAAAATATTTATCAATTTTTATGCGTATAAGAGCATGTTTGTATATCTGAGTAAAAAAGTATGCATTTGTAGATAGTAAAATTGACATTATACTCTATCAAGTAGCAAAAAATTTAACTTACTATTTTTAAAAAGCTTTTTTAAAAATAGTAAGTTAGTATCAAAAGCATTTTTTTATATTTTGGCTTTTTATATTTTAACAATGGTTACTACAGAATTGTCACTGGATACACACAGTATCATTATATTTACATCTAACTTACGTTGACACAATAGTACAGAGCTCTAAGGTAAATCAAACTACCACACAAGAGCATGTTCTTATTTGTGTGAAAATATGATATGGATTTATTGTAATACATAAAATTATCACACCTATTCATTACTTTAAATGTTTTACAAATTTTAATATATTTCATGTATATTAATAAACATTTGGATATGAGGGCTTTGTAGCTAATTCCAAAGTTTAAAGATTACTGATCCTAGAGAAATCCTGTTTTTGATTATTTAAGCAAAATTAACAAATTAAATATAATTTATAACATATGATTTATATTATAAAATGTAACTTTTTCTTTACAGGACGTATTCTAGAAAACAGTCCTGCAGAAAGATGTGGTCAGCTTCGTGTGGGAGATCGAATATTAGCTGTCAATGGCATTAGTATTATACATATGCATCATGGTGATATTGTGAATTTGATTAAAGATTCAGGATTTTCAGTAACTCTCACTATTGGTGCACCACAAGGTATTAAGTTTATTACATTTAAGGTTTATCTTTGAAAATAATAGGAAAATACTGATTATAGTTTACTAAATAGATTTTAACAATAGATCAATAATTAACTAATTTCTAATTTTCTTTTATTATTTAATGATTTATTATATTTCTAGTTTTAATCATTATGTTGTTTTTTAGTAATATGACAAAAATGTGTGTGTGTGTTGTGTGTACTTAAATTTTATTAAATAATTTTTAATTAAATATAAAGAAAAATTATAATCAGTTTCATCAAAAACAAATATAGAGAGACAAACTGTATCATATATTTACTTAATCTTGTAGTCTTAACTATCAAATGTATTAGTTATTATAAGATTTTCTTTAAAACAATTACGATTCTACAAAAAATATTAGAAAAATTTTAGTCTTTTTTTATGGAGAATTATTATTATTGATTTATTAGTTTAGTTTATCAGTTTTCATAAGAGAGAGATTACAGACTTTTCTATCAAATTAAGTTCTGGTTATGCATGTGTATAATAACGTACAATGAAAATTGCATTGAACAAGAAATTATTTTACTTAAATTTCACTTGTGTTCCATGTTATTTAATTTTTATAAACAAATGTTTACTTATCTTAATACTTAAATTATTATTTTTTAAATATTTTTTGAATATATTATTTTCAGATGATGAAGAATCAAGTACTACTTCCAATTCTCAAAAGGTATAAATATATTTGAATAATAATTTGAATGTTGTTATAATGAAAATGATTTGAAATTATATAATTACATATAATGTTTATATTTGACATTTTATTTTATTAGCTATAATATTAAAATATACTAAAATAGCTAATACTTATTTTGTTTTTAAAAATTTAATAAGCCATAAATTCATAATACTACAAATTGTCTTCAGCATCTAAAGCTGTCATTTTCAGATTAAGCAGCATATATATAATGTCTATATAATTTTACATAACACTAATGAAAAATATATTAATACTAACTGCAAGGACCTGCTTTGCTGGGTTTTTATTTGTATGTAATATAGTTTTTTATATATATAAAAGACTGTTTTTCTAAGTAATCTAGAATCTAGCTGCAAGGACCCGCTTCGCTGGGCAAAAAGTAACGATAGTGAAGATTAAGATAATTACATTATAGCTAATCTTACCCGTTTTCACAGAATGCAAGAATTAGGTCCCCCGTTTCCAGACTAATTAGAGAATTTTTACGTTTAGTCAAACGAACTATTTTCAACGTTTCTGGAACATTTACAATCATTCTATAATCGAACCAATATTCGAATTTTATGTTCGAATTAAATTCAAACAAATTTGAACAAAACATTCGAAATAGAAAGCCACTTTCAACCACTTTCAGCCTCATATCTCCCGCACCCTTATAGCTATCAAGACACAACCACCCCTATGCACGAATGGAGACTTGAGACTACTACCACATACAAACACCATTCACGTGCGATGTGTAGTTTTTGCGAAAAAGTGAAATATAGGGATACACACGTCCATATATATATATATATATAAAATATTAAACATGTAGCAATAATTATTTTCATTATTGAAAATTTAAGACTATACAAATAATGAGTTCTTTTTCCTATTTACATCCTTTTTAATTCCAATCCTGAGCTAATATGTACAATGTAGCAATAATATTTATGTTGATAGTTAATAAATAATCAAATGTTTCTAAGCATTTCCAAAGTTCTCAATACTTCTACAGTTTGAACATTTTGAAAAATTTATAGTTAAATTAATTCTGTTTTTAAACATTATTATCTATCATCATCACCAGATAATCAAATATAATAAACAATAAAGATGTATTATTTAACATTAATTAATCTCTTATCTGTTTCATGCTCTTTCTATGTAATTTAAAAGTTTATTAATTTGACATATAAACAAGAAATTTTACTAAATACTGATAAAACAATCATTTAAAATCCATTAGTGCATGTATATATTTATATAAGGGACTCAGTTACCATAGATAAAAAATTAAAGTTAAGTAAAACTTATTGATATTTTTTGTAATATGTTTTGTTAGTTGATCATTTTACATAAATAATTGAAAAATTTTTTCTGAGCTGTATTAAATTTTATAATATATATTAATTTACAAATTAGATTTGTATATTTTTGAGTACTTTAAAGATCTATATCTATTTTGTATTCAATGTATGCAAATTCTTGATAAACAAGTCCATTTCTATAACTGTTGGACCATCAAGTATCAATGATTAGTCTTAAGTGTCAAAGCAAAGTAAAAATGCCAATAATCTAAAATGAAATATAAATGTCATCTGCCAAAAAATTCTCAAATATTTATTTTACTTAAATATGTAATTTAAAACTAAATCATCAAATTCAATAACTTTCTTTGAGATTCTTTTATTTGTTTTAATGAATTAGTTTATATAAATGTTAAAGAGAATGAGGTAAGATTAATCTATTTTCCTATATTAAACTGAAAGTATCATGTTTGTAATATGATATATAACATATAGTAAAAGATGAAATGATCAACAGCTATAATTTCAATTTAAAATATTACTAATGAAATTTATTTAGTGTTTTTTTTTTTTTTGAAAAATACTCTACTTACATTAGCACAGGAATTTTTGTATAAATTTTGCTTGTCTAGTCAATTAGATCATTTTATTTAATGCAGAATAAGATGGAAAATTATATATACAGTGAAAACTGCTTAGGCGACCACCTGCATTCGAAGGGCACCTGTCAAAACGGGCAAAAATTTCTGGCACAGAATAGTTTAGCTATAGAGTCTTCGTATAAGTTACCTGTATTAAACGACCACCTGTGTAACGCGACCGCGGGCATCGATTTTTGGTCCGAAACAACATACAACACCTGTAATAAGCGACCACTTTCGCGAATGTATCTGGTCTAAACTATTGTTCGAACCCATCTCAACAACGTTTCCACCTCCTAATATAATGAATTAGTCTAAACTCTCGTTCGAACCCATCCCGGGCACTTTTCCCACCCTCGCAATTAGGTGCAGGCGTTAATAAATTAGTCTAGCAACAAAGAAAATTCATTTCAGTTTGTTGGAAAATATCCGAAATGCATAGTGCTGTCGTTAGAAGATCGTATTAAAGTTTTCACAACAGCAATTAGCGACGGAGTTTAACTGTGGGAAAACGAAATTTATTTTACCCTAAACCTACAGTACTTTCCTTGGGGGTGTAAAATATTGTACACGATACAATTAATCGGCTGATCTCATCGTTTGATAAAATCTATTTTTATTTATTTATTTTGAAGCTTATACAGTACACGATAAATAGTTTCTGTATCAATCTACCTTATTTTCACGATATTTTTAGAAAAATAATATCCAAGTAACTTTCGCAGGCAAAATATTCAAAAAACAATAAANTGACAGATACTTGTCATAAATAGGGATCTGTTTAAGACAAGTATCTGTTTTTCAAATTCATTCTGTTATTTCTAGCTTTAACCTATGATAAATATTCTTAAAATAAATTTTTTTGGGGTTTTACATAAACTAAAATTATTTTTTCATTGAGGTTACACTTTGTAAAATGTTAGTGTTAATTTTTAAAAAGTTTAAATAATAGACATCCTACAAAATAATATCTTATTTAACTTTTGTTTCAGTATGTTTTGAATTTAAATATATTTGTATTAACACTCAACTTTTTGTTAACATAAATTAAAATAAAAGAATATGAGATTTTTAAATAAGATTGAAAAAACAGTTTAACATTATATAAATTATGAAGAAATAAATTAAACACAAAAGAATCCCAGTATTTTTATTTTTATCTTTATCTTTTTTACTTTAATTGGTATAAATAGTAGAAATATAAATTGAAATCAAATACTGGAGATTTGTACACTTAGGACAGGTGTTTGTTTAAGACAAGTATCTGTTAAAAAAATTGATGTATATTTTACAATATCTGACAAAGTTTTAAATAATTGGTAAACAATTTTGCTTTGTAAAAGAATATGCAATAAAGAGAAATTTTATAAATAGCCAAAGAAATTCTAAAATAATTGGGCTATTTTTATGTGATAATTAATTAACATAACATTAGAAGCATAAAACACCATACTTTCTGAAATTAATGATAATTAATTTACAGAAATCTAGAAGAAAAGGAGGAGACTCAAAATTGCAACTATTATAAGCTAGGCAACAGACATTACTGATAACGCTATCTAGGTTTTCCAAACAGGGTGTTTGCCAATTTTTCAAACATATGATTCATTTTGCTTCTGTTTTTTTTTTTTTTTTTTTAAAATTATTTTATTTTATTTTAATATTGGTGCTTGATCCAGTACAGCTACTGGATCAAGATCAAGGCATAACTACTTTGTGGTTATATGCTGTTTGTGTATATATCTATATTTAAGAATTTTGTATGTGTTTAGTATGGTTATTTTCTAAAATTTGATGTTTGTGCTGTTGTTAAAGGTTAATGTTTCTAGATTTTTAGTATTTTAGTAGTATATGTTAATACTGAGAGATACAGTGCTGAATACTAAAACACTTCAAAAATACCTTCAAATTGCATTAATCACTTTAATCTTTAATGTTTTTGGTCATATTTAACTGATGTCCAGGATAAACTTAGAAAATGAATGATGGTTGCGTTCAAATAGAACAAAAAAATTAAAAACCTTCCAGAATATACAATTTAAATGTTAGTACTGGACCTGATAAGTTATGTAAATGCTGTATATATGTATATTTAGTATTTACTATTTACATACATTTTATGTTTTATGCATGCATAAAATGTATATTGTAGTATACATGGTATGACAATTGTACAAGAAAGGATTATAAGCTCAATAAGTATCCCATCCATTCTTCAGAGATACTTTATTTCTTGGTCACGTTACATATATTTACTAATTTGTTTTTTTGTTGTATATATTTTATGTTGAGGGTGTTTGGAATGGCTGTGTGTGTGATAAATGTGACTGTGTGTTGTTTATGATGTCTGGTTTATTATAATGGATTTTCTTCTTGTCTAAGATTGTGGTTTGATCATTATTATTAATAAGTAAATTATAAAAGTTGTATTTGATATATTGTATAATATAATATTGTGTAATATTTTAAATGGTGTAAATGACACTTGAAAAAGGCTAATGGCTACAATGTCGTAAATGAATAAAATTACATTAGAATATTCATCAAATAATATATTATGAATTTATTTTATTTGAATAATTTGTTTTTAATTAAATAAAGGGTGAAGAATCCCAAAATGAACAATGTTACCATTCAGTAGAATTATTAAGAGGAACGAGAGGTTTTGGATTTAGTATCAGAGGAGGACAAGAATTTCAAAATATGCCTCTATATGTTTTGAGAATAGCAGAGAATGGACCAGCTCATCAGAGTGGAAAATTACAGGTAAGTATCAATTTGTTTATCATACATAATATGAATTATTTATAGTAATACATTTATCCCCTGTCAAAAATAAATATTTGAGTTTTTACTATTCAAGTATTTTTACTTTAAATATGATCTAGAATCAAAATAATTTGCTATAAAATCAATATCTATAGCTTGCATATAAAGTTAAAATGAAAATATTTAAAAGAATAATTGATAAAAAGTTGAATGAAATGTTTTGATAAAAGTGAATTTGTAGAATGGCTGTAACAATTGTAACAAGTAATGATAGAAAATTTATGAAATTAATTCTGTTAAATAAACTTTACAAAAGTAGATGATGAGTGGTCTAATGATTGTTGATTATTAACTATATTCTTTAAAAACCACTTCTTAAGTGACTTTAATTGTGATTTAAAATTTTTTTTCATGTAACTTATTAAAAAATTTTATACTGATAGCTTTGGTTAAATATATAATTTATGTTATATGTAAACAATGAAAGAATTCCTATAATTCAGTTTGTTGTAAGATAATATATTGTGGAACTGAGATTCTATTATTTGAATATTATAACAGCTTTATAAATACTTTTTAAAAAATGTTACTTTAATATATGTATGATTTAAGTATGTAGTAAATGAAATAGTTTTTACAATAAATAAAAAGTTTTTGTTTTCCTTATTCAGCTGTAATATGATTTTTTTGTTAAAATAGTGTCTACTGTCTTATAACATTATGATTTTCATATGATAATTTTAATATATATATTTAGTAAAAATAAATTGTTAATAGTTAAGAAAAAATTGACTTGCGTTTTGGTAATATACATAAACTAATTAAAATTATAAATTTATTTTGAATTAGATTGGAGATCAAATTATGGAAATTAATGGAATCAACACAAGTGAAATGACACATGCAGAAGCTATTGAGATTATTCGTCAAGGTGGCAATTCAGTTTCTTTGCTGGTTAAAAGACATGACAAATTACCTGCTGCCATTGGTATGATTATCTCTTTACATTAAATTTTGATTATTATTTAAAAAATTATGTTAACTTTATATTAAATGAAAAAATATTTTATAATTACAGTTGAATTTATAAAAATAAACAAATTTATTTGAATTTCATGTACTGTAAATATAAATTTTACATTCATTCATATTTAAATAATTTTTAAAAACATTTAGCTCTTTTATAATAATTAAAATGAAAATATTACTTATATTATTATCTAAATAATAAT
>NW_019385334.1:32833-93627 GCF_000671375.1 Centruroides sculpturatus | reverse complement strand
TTCAAATGTCCGCTAGTGATGTGGCGCTACAATATTTGGCTATGTCTTGGCTACTTTAATATTATTTTTACGTGTTTTAGCTGGCAACACTGGATCGACCATGAAAGGGAGCCAGTATTTAAACGAGGCTTAATTTTCTAATTTTTAACGATACAATAGCGATGATTATTATTTTAAAAAAATTTTTGTTAGGCTTAACATCGATGAAAATTCAACGCGAAGTAGGTTAACAATATACTAATTACATGGAATATACTAATATACTATACTAATAATGTATTTTTTTATATTTTTCGGTTATCCATTTTTTCAGTTATCCGACCAACCCCAGTCCCCAATTGAGTCGGATAATCGATGCTCTACTGTATTTCAAAGAATGATGTTTATCTAATGTAAACATTTAGAAGTCTATTTGAGAATGTTATATTGTGAATTCTTATTGTTTATATTTCCTCTGAAGAGATGATTCATATTACCAAGAAAAATATTTTTATAGATTGTTTATTATTTACAGATTCAAAATGCATTATTAATAGAGATAATTTTTAGTAAGAATGTTGATATGTAGATAAGAGAAAATTATTCAAAATTTTACAAAACTTTAAAACAATACTTATTAATTTAATTTTTTTTTTCTTAGATTTTATGGATTAATTAGGAGCTTATATATAACAGAGATTTTTAAAAATCATTTATATCAAGAATTGCCTTCATATCTTTTCTGTAAATTTATAACTAAAATTGGGATCATTTGCATGAAAACTAAATATTTACATTTTTTATGCTTGCAGTAGTAATGGAATAAAGGTTCCTTAAAATGTTTTTTTCAAATGAGTGAATTTTTTGAAGATGGTTAAGTACATATTTATAAGAACCTTCAAAATTCAATTTATATTTTAAGTATGTAAAATAAACTTAAAATCTAGTAACCAATCAGAAATGAAAAATTTGAATTAAAAAATGTATATATTTTTTCTTTATAGAAAATCTTTTGAAATTTGTTTTTAGTATTTTCTAATAATTTGTAAGAGGACTGTGAAAGCTTCCATTTCAAATCTAATCTAATCCTCATGATTTTACATGGATAATTCATATCAGTGTTTTATTTCATTCCTTTCCATGTTGGTTGACCCTATTGTCTTTTATTAGATCCTTCCATAATAGACAAAACCAAACTAATATCAAATTATACTAGAATTTAATATAAAAGAATCAATCTGTTCCCATAATTTTAACTTTTTTTATATGAAGAAAAGTATATTTCTTCATATGAAAGATTTTAAATTATGTAACATAGATGAACATGTATAGGATAATAATTATTTTTATGTTTATTTCTGATAAATAGTTGAAAATATTCGTTTTTATTATATAATGTGGAACATAATAGAAAATTTGATATGTAAACTACTGAACACTGACAGTTGATTTCATGCATGATCAACAGACTGGCCATGTAGAGTTTCAGTTTTTTTCACATTTTTAACACTTAAATAGGAGCCAGTTTCCCATTAAAAGCTGTCATGGAGACTTGGCAGATTGCCCTCATATTGCATTCTTATTTTATCAAACCAAATAATTACTAAGAGAACTTTTATGATTAATTTAATCAACTTTGATAATTGTCATAAACAATATTTTAGTATAAAATTATTTGTTTTCCCATTAGAGAATTATCTGACTTGAATTTTTATTATCAATTATTAAATGATTATTTTCAAAAAGTAATTAACAATAAAAAATATAGAAAGACTTACAGAAGATTTTGTAATTTAAAAGATAATTCATTGATTGTAAATCTAACATTTTTGATTAAATTTATAATCATATTTTAATTTCCTTTGATAAATATTTTTTGGATAAAAAATGCATTTGTAATTTATAGGATTAAAAATCAGTTAAGCAAATAACATATTTTTAGTTGTAAATTTTGATAAAAATACTGATTTTTTTTAAAATTTATAAATGTTTACATTGCTTTGCATATTTTATTCAAAATAAAAAAAATTGTATTTGGACTATTTTTAATTAAAATACTTTTTGAAGTTATATAACAATTAATCTTAAAGATATAATGAAAACAATTTTAAGAGTTAATAATAATCTATAAACTGTATTAATTGAAAGATGGTTTTAATTTGTCTGGCTTAATATGAGTAAACTGCTGGGGCCAAAAATGTAGTTTGGGTATCAAATTAAAGCTCTTATTCTGTAGATGATGCCACTGAAGAGAGATGTGAGGAAGGTGCAATGGTTCAGGTGTGGCAAAGTGACAAAGGTACAATGTTAAGTCTATGGGACACTTGGGGTGCCATCCTGTTAACGTTAGGTGCAATTTTTTTTTGTTTTGCAGTTTCATTATTGTAAATACTGTGTTTGGCAATTTATTATTTAAGAAGCTGAGTAAGATATTTGGTTAGTAAATACTGAGGTCAATAAATATACATTTCAGTTACTAAGATCATTGTTTTTATCACCCTCTCTCAACTCAACCTCACCAATCTCCTACCCTTTAAAAAGCCTAAGCAATACCAAGCACATGCAGCTAGTTAGCTTAATTCTCAGATTTTTCCCATAAATATCTGATTATTTCATTTTAAACTATAACAAATTGTGTTTTATTTTAAGTGTTGCATAAAAATTTACAATAAATANCTACTAAATAAAAAAATAATAATAATAATAATAATAATAAAAGTAAAAAGTAATCAATATGCCATAATATTTTTAGAAGTTATTTTAAAATTTTGAAGTATCAAAATTCTCATTTTGGTTTAGCATGAGCAACAATGCATATTTCCTTTGCAATGCTATTTGAAAAAGTTTATAGAATTTGATGCTTAGTGGTATAATGTCTATGAATAGACAAAAGAAACTAAAACTATAGATAATTGTATTTATTCTAAAATCCTAATTAAGACTGTAGATCGTATTTCTTTTTAATTAATTTTTAATCATATCAACATATGTGATGCATATAATTTTTGTAAAGCATGGATAGGTTTGTAATACTTTCATCTTGTTCGCTTTTTGATACTTGACAGATACTTGTCATAAATAGGGATCTGTTTAAGACAAGTATCTGTTTTTCAAATTCATTCTGTTATTTCTAGCTTTAACCTATGATAAATATTCTTAAAATAAATTTTTTTGGGGTTTTACATAAACTAAAATTATTTTTTCATTGAGGTTACACTTTGTAAAATGTTAGTGTTAATTTTTAAAAAGTTTAAATAATAGACATCCTACAAAATAATATCTTATTTAACTTTTGTTTCAGTATGTTTTGAATTTAAATATATTTGTATTAACACTCAACTTTTTGTTAACATAAATTAAAATAAAAGAATATGAGATTTTTAAATAAGATTGAAAAAACAGTTTAACATTATATAAATTATGAAGAAATAAATTAAACACAAAAGAATCCCAGTATTTTTATTTTTATCTTTATCTTTTTTACTTTAATTGGTATAAATAGTAGAAATATAAATTGAAATCAAATACTGGAGATTTGTACACTTAGGACAGGTGTTTGTTTAAGACAAGTATCTGTTAAAAAAATTGATGTATATTTTACAATATCTGACAAAGTTTTAAATAATTGGTAAACAATTTTGCTTTGTAAAAGAATATGCAATAAAGAGAAATTTTATAAATAGCCAAAGAAATTCTAAAATAATTGGGCTATTTTTATGTGATAATTAATTAACATAACATTAGAAGCATAAAACACCATACTTTCTGAAATTAATGATAATTAATTTACAGAAATCTAGAAGAAAAGGAGGAGACTCAAAATTGCAACTATTATAAGCTAGGCAACAGACATTACTGATAACGCTATCTAGGTTTTCCAAACAGGGTGTTTGCCAATTTTTCAAACATATGATTCATTTTGCTTCTGTTTTTTTTTTATTCTTTAAAATTCTTGCTTCTTTATGCTTCCCTTCCATTATGCATGGAAGAAATGCCAGTATCAATCTGCTTATATTTGATACAAAGAATATCAGACTATTATCTAAAAATAGAACCATGGCAACTTTGTTTATCATGTTTAAGACAAAAATTCTATGAAATGATAGCACTGAACATAATGGTGATGTTTTGTAAATTATATTCACGGGAAACATTTAATATGCTGTACTGTCTTCTTAATAGAGATTTTAGAAAATAGGAATGGTATGAAATTTTAGTCCATTGTTTGAAGAAAGTAGTATCCACTAGGTTAGGTTAGGTTAGGTAGATAAAAGTATGTCAATAGTACTGTTACTATGCTAGAACTGGAAATTTTGTCCTCTAAGTGAAAATATCCACTAAAGTCAGATATCTTATCAGTATTTGAAGACAAATTAATAAAAAAAAAAACACCGTATATTCTATATTTAAAATTATTTTTCATAAATTATGTAATGTCAAGCTACTTTTTAAATCTATAATACAATGAAATAACATACAGGATTTAAGATATGACAGATTTCAAAAATGTTTAACATCTTGGTGAGTAAATTGAAATTATTGGATAATTACATTTGAAAATCATTTTTTGTTATACAGAAGAATAGAAATTATTCTAGTCTTATAATTTCACTTTTAATATAAAATTTACGTATTTAAAATATTGAAGCTGATAATCATTGATGAATAATGAGTTATGAATTATTATTATCAGATTTCATTTATTTAATTTATTTATGTAAAATATAAAGAAATAATAACAACAACAAATATGTATATTTTTTTTATTTACAGCTAATAATCCTGGTTCTCTTCCACCTGATTATTACAGTATTATTGAACAGAAGGAAATAACAAGATAGTCAACAATTCAGTCACTTGCATAGTCAAAGTGTAACGTTTTGTCCATATATTTTTGTTTATTTTCTTGTATATTATAAATATTTCATTATTGTCTGTATGAGAATATTATTGTATACAGTATTGGTTAGATGTCCAATTAAAATACATGTTTAGTGTCAAATTGGAAAGTAGCTATTTTGTTGTTTATATTGAATCAATCTATGTTTTAAAAATAGAATTTTTAAAACATGTTTTAAAATTGCTCTTCCAACTATGTTTTTTTACAACAGATTTTTTTCATTTTTGTATTTACAAAGTGTATTGTATATTCATGAATATTTACTAAAATTTTACAAATTATATCATTTTCATCATCTACTTGAATTGTTATATATTGACTTGAGTGTAAATGTGTGAATGTTTATAATGTAAAACATTTGTTATTCAAAGTTAATCATTGACAGTTTACTGTTATCAAATTTTATATTCAGTCTGTTTTGTATGAAGGATGCTAATGTGAATTATTGTGAATTTTTAATGGCACTGCCAACTAATTGTTCATTATAATATAAGATATATTTAAATTTGAAATATTGTTATAATTATCTTGAAGGAATACATTGGACAAATTACTAGAAAAAATTATGAGTAAAAAAGAAAGACAGTATATGGCATAATTTACAACAGGAAAGCAGAATTTTTAGTATAATTTTTATATAGCTTTATACATTAATAATTAATAGCAAAAGCAGTATTAATAATTGTCTTAATTCATTATTTTCTATAAAAAAGTCTGTATGACTCAGTTTATTATGGTTTTTAACTTTTTTATGTATTTTGATGTTGGACATTTTTATTATATTCTCATATAATTTAATCTCATAATACTGATAAAACATCTAATATCTTTAGATATTAATAGTCATACAGCATGTTTTGTTAAATTTCACATCAGCTTCTTCTTGTTAAATTTACTTTTTTTGCATATATCATTATTTGTATTTTATTTAATATGTTAATTAAGCTTGAATATAATTGATATGAAAAACATGAAGCTATTATTTTAAACTTAATTTTTGTAAGATAGTTAATTTGATTAAAAGGTTTAAAGATAAAGTTATAAATTCATCTATTTGCAAATAATATAAAATTAAAATATTTGTAATAAATACTTTTTAATAAAATACACAAAATTTTAAAGGAAATTTAACAAGAAAATGTCTGATGTGCTAATCCCTATAGCCTTTACTATATGAAATTAAGCTATAATTAAAAATTAAATATAAAATTAAAATTTAAAATTAATTTATAATAACCAATCTTTTAATAATAATGTGCAGCTAGATACAATGAATTCTTATTTTGTTCACATCTGGTACAAAGGATTTCAACTTAAATTTACATTTTAATCATGTAAAAATTTTTGAAAAAATTATAAATTTATCAGCATATTTCTTGATAAAAATTTATGTTGTATTGTTCAAGTATTCATCAGATTTATAATTTTATTTGATATATACCTTTTCTTTATTTATATAAATATGTATACTTGAATATTGTATATTAGTATTATTACATATATGTTGATTGTAAAAAATTTTTTCTAAAGGCATGTTTTAGCATATAAAACTTTCATGAATACAACTTCCATTAGTTGATGGAGTTTCTTGTCTGGAATAAGAACTTGCCTTGAATATTTCTTCTAAGAAAGTCTTCATATTGAAATGTTGAAATTATATATGGTAGCTATATTTAAGTGTGAGTCTTTTAAATAAATATTTTATCTATAGATGACCTGTATATTTGTTTTTATCTGCAAATTTTAATAAATTTTTTTATTTCAATCTTCAAAGCAATATAAAACATTAGATTTAATGAATTACTTAAAATTGTTTGATGATAAGCATAGCAAAGAAATATTTTTTTAATATCTTTAATTTTAAAAGATATATTATTCTAAACAATATGATTATATCAAACTTAAATATCAATTTATTTTAAAATATATATATTAATAAAACTAACTTTTGATTTGAAAGATTTTCTATTTTAAGTTTGTTTACATTCCCTCTGCATAGAGATGGATGTCAGTAGTTCTCAAAGTATGGTCTATGAATCACTGGTGATTCACAAGCATGTATCAGGTAGTTTGCAGACTGACCTAGTCATTTTTTATGTACAATTTTAAGTTGTTTAGCCAGAGGAAAGAGTATTTTTATGCATCAAACATCTCTTACAGAAGGTTACAGGTAGAAAAATTTTTGGCATGCATCTAAGATAATATTTACAGGATAAAGAAGGGGAGGAGTATATGTGGTTTGCATTTTATCTGTGACTCAGTTGAAGTGGAGACAATTTTCAGATTAAATAATTTGGAGAACCAGTGATTTACATTACCTTCTGTAATAATTACTATTATTTATTATTACTTTCTTACCAAACATTGAAAACATATCCTCTTTTTATAGAGAAAAAGTTTAAAAATATCCTCTTCTGGATACTGTGTAACCATAATTATTTTATAATTGTAGTACAGTAGAGCATCGATTATCCAACCTTTGATTAACCGTCACATCGGTTAACCGACTGTTCTAGTCGGCAAATTCAAATGTCCGCTAGTGATGTGGCGCTACAATATTTGGCTATGTCTTGGCTACTTTAATAGTATTTTTACGTGTTTTAGCTGGCAACATGGCTCGATTATGAAAGGGAGCCAGTATTTAAATGAGGCTTAATTTTCTAATTTTTAACGATACAATAGCGATGATTATTATTTTAAAAAAATTTTTGTTAGGCTTAACATCGATGAAAATTCAACGCGAAGTAGGTTAACAATATACTAATTACATGGAATATACTAATATACTATACTAATAATGTATTTTTTTATATTTTTCGGTTATCCATTTTTTCAGTTATCCGACCAACCCCAGTCCCCAATTGAGTCGGATAATCGATGCTCTACTGTATTTCAAAGAATGATGTTTATCTAATGTAAACATTTAGAAGTCTATTTGAGAATGTTATATTGTGAATTCTTATTGTTTATATTTCCTCTGAAGAGATGATTCATATTACCAAGAAAAATATTTTTATAGATTGTTTATTATTTACAGATTAAAAATGCATTATTAATAGAGATAATTTTTAGTAAGAATGTTGATATGTAGATAAGAGAAAATTATTCAAAATTTTACAAAACTTTAAAACAATACTTATTAATTTAATTTTTTTTTTCTTAGATTTTATGGATTAATTAGGAGCTTATATATAACAGAGATTTTTAAAAATCATTTATATCAAGAATTGCCTTCATATCTTTTCTGTAAATTTATAACTAAAATTGGGATCATTTGCATGAAAACTAAATATTTACATTTTTTATGCTTGCAGTAGTAATGGAATAAAGGTTCCTTAAAATGTTTTTTTCAAATGAGTGAATTTTTTGAAGATGGTTAAGTACATATTTATAAGAACCTTCAAAATTCAATTTATATTTTAAGTATGTAAAATAAACTTAAAATCTAGTAACCAATCAGAAATGAAAAATTTGAATTAAAAAATGTATATATTTTTTCTTTATAGAAAATCTTTTGAAATTTGTTTTTAGTATTTTCTAATAATTTGTAAGAGGACTGTCTAATCTAATCCTCATGATTTTACATGGATAATTCATATCAGTGTTTTATTTCATTCCTTTCCATGTTGGTTGACCCTATTGTCTTTTATTAGATCCTTCCATAATAGACAAAACCAAACTAATATCAAATTATACTAGAATTTAATATAAAAGAATCAATCTGTTCCCATAATTTTAACTTTTTTTATATGAAGAAAAGTATATTTCTTCATATGAAAGATTTTAAATTATGTAACATAGATGAACATGTATAGGATAATAATTATTTTTATGTTTATTTCTGATAAATAGTTGAAAATATTCGTTTTTATTATATAATGTGGAACATAATAGAAAATTTGATATGTAAACTACTGAACACTGACAGTTGATTTCATGCATGATCAACAGACTGGCCATGTAGAGTTTCAGTTTTTTTCACATTTTTAACACTTAAATAGGAGCCAGTTTCCCATTAAAAGCTGTCATGGAGACTTGGCAGATTGCCCTCATATTGCATTCTTATTTTATCAAACCAAATAATTACTAAGAGAACTTTTATGATTAATTTAATCAACTTTGATAATTGTCATAAACAATATTTTAGTATAAAATTATTTGTTTTCCCATTAGAGAATTATCTGACTTGAATTTTTATTATCAATTATTAAATGATTATTTTCAAAAAGTAATTAACAATAAAAAATATAGAAAGACTTACAGAAGATTTTGTAATTTAAAAGATAATTCATTGATTGTAAATCTAACATTTTTGATTAAATTTATAATCATATTTTAATTTCCTTTGATAAATATTTTTTGGATAAAAAATGCATTTGTAATTTATAGGATTAAAAATCAGTTAAGCAAATAACATATTTTTAGTTGTAAATTTTGATAAAAATACTGATTTTTTTAAAATTTATAAATGTTTACATTGCTTTGCATATTTTATTCAAAATAAAAAAAATTGTATTTGGACTATTTTTAATTAAAATACTTTTTGAAGTTATATAACAATTAATCTTAAAGATATAATGAAAACAATTTTAAGAGTTAATAATAATCTATAAACTGTATTAATTGAAAGATGGTTTTAATTTGTCTGGCTTAATATGAGTAAACTGCTGGGGCCAAAAATGTAGTTTGGGTATCAAATTAAAGCTCTTATTCTGTAGATGATGCCACTGAAGAGAGATGTGAGTAAGGTGCAATGGTTCAGGTGTGGCAAAGTGACAAAGGTACAATGTTAAGTCTATGGGACACTTGGGGTGCCATCCTGTTAACGTTAGGTGCAATTTTTTTTTGTTTTGCAGTTTCATTATTGTAAATACTGTGTTTGGCAATTTATTATTTAAGAAGCTGAGTAAGATATTTGGTTAGTAAATACTGAGGTCAATAAATATACATTTCAGTTACTAAGATCATTGTTTTTATCACCCTCTCTCAACTCAACCTCACCAATCTCCTACCCTTTAAAAAGCCTAAGCAATACCAAGCACATGCAGCTAGTTAGCTTAATTCTCAGATTTTTCCCATAAATATCTGATTATTTCATTTTAAACTATAACAAATTGTGTTTTATTTTAAGTGTTGCATAAAAATTTACAATAAATAAATCATAATAAATAGTTTTACAAATAAATTTGCTGTTGAAGAGTTACTTTATTTTGATATATGTATAATTGATTTATATAAGGCACTAAAATTAATTTAAATATCAGTTTCAAATGCTAAATTTGTATAAGCTTCAGATGATCCCTCTCTCGAAGTAGAATTAGTTTGCTCGGATTGTCTTGTATTTACATCAGTATTTGGTTGGTTTATAACAATAGTAATTTCGTTATCAGTTTTAATTTCTGAATCTTTTTCACTAGAACAATGATTTATATTTAGTTGATTATTGTCTTCACTGCAAGAAAGTGATGGATATTGATGAAAATTAGCTGATGTTTCATTATTTATATTTTCTATTTCATTTTCTATAGTATTTGTTAGTAAAGTATTTAGATGTGATGGTCCTGGTAAGAAAATGGTAGAATCAAAATGAGGAAGCGTTGATGAAGTAGGATAATCAGGTGGCGGCACTCCATACATCTGTAATTAAGAAATTATTTATTAATGTGATAAACAAAATAAATAATTATTATTTAAATAATAATCTTTTTTATTAAACAGAGAATTTTTAAAATAATTTATCTTTCTGTGTTGATCAAGTGAATTTGTGAAGATAAGTTTTAATTTTTAATTGTGTATGATCTGATGTAATTAAGGTAATGAAACTAGAGCACAATAAAGAGATAAGGGTTTATTTACATGGTTTAAAAAAATAAAATGATAAATGTTAATTCTTTTTTACAGTTATGATAAAGTTTATATCTTCAGATATATACATATATTCGAATGAAAATACAATCTTGACATATTATTACATTTAAAATGGGACTGATTTATCAGTAGAGCAGTAATATTGCCTTTGTTGATAAATATACAATTATTTAAAATGTAATAAGTTGTGTAGAAATTCATTGAGATAAAATTCATATAAAATTAATTTGAATGTAAAAACAGATTTTTACAGTTATGTAAATGATTTATACTTATATAATTATTTATATGATTTATAAAAGAATCATCAAATAAAATATGAATCACTTCCTATAACACTTTTCCATTCATCAGCTTATTAACATTGAAGTTGTAAAAAAAGGCTGTTCATTTTCCTCACTCCATTTATTCCTTTTTCTCTTTTACTTTTTCTTTCCTTCACAGAACTTTTGGCATTTTGGTTTCCACATTTTTGGTACTTTTTCCATTGAGATAGTTTTCCAGATATTGGAGAAAATAAGATGGATAAATGAAGATATTTTAATTGAACTAGATCAATTTATACTGCTTTGCAAAGATAAGAATGATCTAAAAGGATCCAAAAACTGGTTCTGGAAAAATATATTTGTAATAACATTGTGATATTAGTTCCTCTTGTATACATTTACTAGTTATTGTGCTGCAATTTGAAAAAATTGTAGACCTATAAATTCCCAATGTTGTCCATCCATCCGTCTTTCCTTAATCTTAATCTTAACGGAGTTAGATAGATCAGTAGTTCCCAACCTTTTTTCATTATCGTACCCCGTGACATGTCATATCTCTAGATTGTGCCCCTCATTTAAGAAATTTATGTACCTGTATTGTTATTTTATATATTGTAACTTTAAATTAAAGAAAAAAAACTAAATGAAAAAATACATAATAAAGTTGTGATTGTTGCAAGGAACATTTTTTACCTAATAATTTTTTAATACTATTAGTTTGTGATACATAATATATTATTCTTTCTGCCATAATAACTAACTTTTTTCTGTACCCCTAAACAACCTATTGCGTATCCCTAGGGGTACACGTACCACAGGTTGGGAATCGCTGAGATAGATGAAAGACAAGATCAGATATGAAAACCTTGGGCAGGGTGGCCTAATTACCTGTATATGAACTTTTGATACAAATCATAAGTCACCTCAGTTCAATTCAAAACTTTTCCCCTGAAAGCAGTTAATAGATAACTGGCATGACTCTATTGTTAAAGGAAAAGTATGATATACAAGGGCAAGACTCTACAGTACTAATTTGAGGTGAAGAGAATATATTTTAAATTAAAAATTGCATCCCAGCATTGTGATGATGTCACAATAAATAACTGCTCATTTATACTATATTTTTCTTATTTAACATTGTTATAAACAGACCACACTTTTTAGGCTTATCAGTATCTTTAAAAAAGAAATATTTTTATTGTGTTTTAATAATTTACTGTAAGCTAGAAATTTTATATAGTAAATTTCTTTCAATTTCTTTAATATCTAACCATGTTAAAGCAATTTATACTTTTTTAATGTTGTATTAAGTAACATGGATAATTTCCAGTTTTTTGATCATTTTGCTGTTTTGTTAAATAATGTAATGGATTTTTATCAACCGTTCTTTATTGCCCAAATTGAAATTTTTATATGAAATCTTTTACCATAATATTTAGATAATTTTCTTGTTAAATAGTACCATGATATACATCATAAACTGTCAATTTTTTCACTGAGTTTTCTTTGCATAATTAAAAAAAATTACAAAATTTTCAGTTTAATGGTTATTTGATTTTTTACACATAATGCTTAAATGTTTATAATTATGCTAGTATAAATTCAACCAACAGCAAAAGTAATTATGACATATTGTTCTACACAATGTTATATCAGTTGGGCTGAAATTTTAATCATAATATTATATAGAAATGATATTTTGTAATATTTTATGTTGCAAATAAGTGTCTTATATTGTAAACTGTAATATTAAATATATACTTTATATGAATACAGTAAAATAAAATATTTATACAATATTAAAAATGTAAATTAAACAATTACTTTAAATTATTCATAAACTACAAAACTATGTCTGGTTTGGCTTAAATGATACGTTATCTAAAAATGATCAAAATATCAGTTATCATATTTATGTAACTTTGTACTTTCTAAACTGTATTTGTGTACAAATATAATAGACAAACATGAGTTAAATATTGAAAGTCTAATTTTGTCTCATGTTAAGGAAGCTCCTTAAATGTCAATTTAAACTGATTTTCTTAAAGCAAGAACTGATAGAATTCAACCACTTTCAAGATTTAGTCATTGCTAGGAATAAACAAGAAGAAAATCAAGTTTGAAAGATGCCAATTTACTACTAATAGCTATTAATGATAATCTGGTGTTTTTTCTTGAGCTATAAAATTTGAAAGCAGTTGAGTTTTCAATGTTTTTATCCTAAGAAAAGCAACTTGAAATTTAACATTAATTTTCTTATTTAAATACAAAATGATAAAAATTACACTATATTTTATGCAACTATTTTGTTACTTTGATGTTTCAAACATTNGCTATCTAGGTTTTCCAAACAGGATGTTTGCCAATTTTTCAAACATATGATTCATTTTGCTTCTGTTTTTTTTTTATTCTTTAAAATTCTTGCTTCTTTATGCTTCCCTTCCATTATGCATGGAAGAAATGCCAGTATCAATCTGCTTATATTTGATACAAAGAATATCAGACTATTATCTAAAAATAGAACCATGGCAACTTTGTTTATCATGTTTAAGACAAAAATTCTATGAAATGATAGCACTGAACATAATGGTGATGTTTTGTAAATTATATTCACGGGAAACATTTAATATGCTGTACTGTCTTCTTAATAGAGATTTTAGAAAATAGGAATGGTATGAAATTTTAGTCCATTGTTTGAAGAAAGTAGTATCCACTAGGTTAGGTTAGGTTAGGTAGATAAAAGTATGTCAATAGTACTGTTACTATGCTAGAACTGGAAATTTTGTCCTCTAAGTGAAAATATCCACTAAAGTCAGATATCTTATCAGTATTTGAAGACAAATTAATAAAAAAAAAAACACCGTATATTCTATATTTAAAATTATTTTTCATAAATTATGTAATGTCAAGCTACTTTTTAAATCTATAATACAATGAAATAACATACAGGATTTAAGATATGACAGATTTCAAAAATGTTTAACATCTTGGTGAGTAAATTGAAATTATTGGATAATTACATTTGAAAATCATTTTTTGTTATACAGAAGAATAGAAATTATTCTAGTCTTATAATTTCACTTTTAATATAAAATTTACGTATTTAAAATATTGAAGCTGATAATCATTGATGAATAATGAGTTATGAATTATTATTATCAGATTTCATTTATTTAATTTATTTATGTAAAATATAAAGAAATAATAACAACAACAAATATGTATATTTTTTTTATTTACAGCTAATAATCCTGGTTCTCTTCCACCTGATTATTACAGTATTATTGAACAGAAGGAAATAACAAGATAGTCAACAATTCAGTCACTTGCATAGTCAAAGTGTAACGTTTTGTCCATATATTTTTGTTTATTTTCTTGTATATTATAAATATTTCATTATTGTCTGTATGAGAATATTATTGTATACAGTATTGGTTAGATGTCCAATTAAAATACATGTTTAGTGTCAAATTGGAAAGTAGCTATTTTGTTGTTTATATTGAATCAATCTATGTTTTAAAAATAGAATTTTTAAAACATGTTTTAAAATTGCTCTTCCAACTATGTTTTTTTACAACAGATTTTTTTCATTTTTGTATTTACAAAGTGTATTGTATATTCATGAATATTTACTAAAATTTTACAAATTATATCATTTTCATCATCTACTTGAATTGTTATATATTGACTTGAGTGTAAATGTGTGAATGTTTATAATGTAAAACATTTGTTATTCAAAGTTAATCATTGACAGTTTACTGTTATCAAATTTTATATTCAGTCTGTTTTGTATGAAGGATGCTAATGTGAATTATTGTGAATTTTTAATGGCACTGCCAACTAATTGTTCATTATAATATAAGATATATTTAAATTTGAAATATTGTTATAATTATCTTGAAGGAATACATTGGACAAATTACTAGAAAAAATTATGAGTAAAAAAGAAAGACAGTATATGGCATAATTTACAACAGGAAAGCAGAATTTTTAGTATAATTTTTATATAGCTTTATACATTAATAATTAATAGCAAAAGCAGTATTAATAATTGTCTTAATTCATTATTTTCTATAAAAAAGTCTGTATGACTCAGTTTATTATGGTTTTTAACTTTTTTATGTATTTTGATGTTGGACATTTTTATTATATTCTCATATAATTTAATCTCATAATACTGATAAAACATCTAATATCTTTAGATATTAATAGTCATACAGCATGTTTTGTTAAATTTCACATCAGCTTCTTCTTGTTAAATTTACTTTTTTTGCATATATCATTATTTGTATTTTATTTAATATGTTAATTAAGCTTGAATATAATTGATATGAAAAACATGAAGCTATTATTTTAAACTTAATTTTTGTAAGATAGTTAATTTGATTAAAAGGTTTAAAGATAAAGTTATAAATTCATCTATTTGCAAATAATATAAAATTAAAATATTTGTAATAAATACTTTTTAATAAAATACACAAAATTTTAAAGGAAATTTAACAAGAAAATGTCTGATGTGCTAATCCCTATAGCCTTTACTATATGAAATTAAGCTATAATTAAAAATTAAATATAAAATTAAAATTTAAAATTAATTTATAATAACCAATCTTTTAATAATAATGTGCAGCTAGATACAATGAATTCTTATTTTGTTCACATCTGGTACAAAGGATTTCAACTTAAATTTACATTTTAATCATGTAAAAATTTTTGAAAAAATTATAAATTTATCAGCATATTTCTTGATAAAAATTTATGTTGTATTGTTCAAGTATTCATCAGATTTATAATTTTATTTGATATATACCTTTTCTTTATTTATATAAATATGTATACTTGAATATTGTATATTAGTATTATTACATATATGTTGATTGTAAAAAATTTTTTCTAAAGGCATGTTTTAGCATATAAAACTTTCATGAATACAACTTCCATTAGTTGATGGAGTTTCTTGTCTGGAATAAGAACTTGCCTTGAATATTTCTTCTAAGAAAGTCTTCATATTGAAATGTTGAAATTATATATGGTAGCTATATTTAAGTGTGAGTCTTTTAAATAAATATTTTATCTATAGATGACCTGTATATTTGTTTTTATCTGCAAATTTTAATAAATTTTTTTATTTCAATCTTCAAAGCAATATAAAACATTAGATTTAATGAATTACTTAAAATTGTTTGATGATAAGCATAGCAAAGAAATATTTTTTTAATATCTTTAATTTTAAAAGATATATTATTCTAAACAATATGATTATATCAAACTTAAATATCAATTTATTTTAAAATATATATATTAATAAAACTAACTTTTGATTTGAAAGATTTTCTATTTTAAGTTTGTTTACATTCCCTCTGCATAGAGATGGATGTCAGTAGTTCTCAAAGTATGGTCTATGAATCACTGGTGATTCACAAGCATGTATCAGGTAGTTTGCAGACTGACCTAGTCATTTTTTATGTACAATTTTAAGTTGTTTAGCCAGAGGAAAGAGTATTTTTATGCATCAAACATCTCTTACAGAAGGTTACAGGTAGAAAAATTTTTGGCATGCATCTAAGATAATATTTACAGGATAAAGAAGGGGAGGAGTATATGTGGTTTGCATTTTATCTGTGACTCAGTTGAAGTGGAGACAATTTTCAGATTAAATAATTTGGAGAACCAGTGATTTACATTACCTTCTGTAATAATTACTATTATTTATTATTACTTTCTTACCAAACATTGAAAACATATCCTCTTTTTATAGAGAAAAAGTTTAAAAATATCCTCTTCTGGATACTGTGTAACCATAATTATTTTATAATTGTAGTACAGTAGAGCATCGATTATCCAACCTTTGATTAACCGTCACATCGGTTAACCGACTGTTCTAGTCGGCAAATTCAAATGTCCGCTAGTGATGTGGCGCTACAATATTTGGCTATGTCTTGGCTACTTTAATAGTATTTTTACGTGTTTTAGCTGGCAACATGGCTCGATTATGAAAGGGAGCCAGTATTTAAATGAGGCTTAATTTTCTAATTTTTAACGATACAATAGCGATGATTATTATTTTAAAAAAATTTTTGTTAGGCTTAACATCGATGAAAATTCAACGCNGATGGTTTTAATTTGTCTGGCTTAATATGAGTAAACTGCTGGGGCCAAAAATGTAGTTTGGGTATCAAATTAAAGCTCTTATTCTGTAGATGATGCCACTGAAGAGAGATGTGAGTAAGGTGCAATGGTTCAGGTGTGGCAAAGTGACAAAGGTACAATGTTAAGTCTATGGGACACTTGGGGTGCCATCCTGTTAACGTTAGGTGCAATTTTTTTTTGTTTTGCAGTTTCATTATTGTAAATACTGTGTTTGGCAATTTATTATTTAAGAAGCTGAGTAAGATATTTGGTTAGTAAATACTGAGGTCAATAAATATACATTTCAGTTACTAAGATCATTGTTTTTATCACCCTCTCTCAACTCAACCTCACCAATCTCCTACCCTTTAAAAAGCCTAAGCAATACCAAGCACATGCAGCTAGTTAGCTTAATTCTCAGATTTTTCCCATAAATATCTGATTATTTCATTTTAAACTATAACAAATTGTGTTTTATTTTAAGTGTTGCATAAAAATTTACAATAAATAAATCATAATAAATAGTTTTACAAATAAATTTGCTGTTGAAGAGTTACTTTATTTTGATATATGTATAATTGATTTATATAAGGCACTAAAATTAATTTAAATATCAGTTTCAAATGCTAAATTTGTATAAGCTTCAGATGATCCCTCTCTCGAAGTAGAATTAGTTTGCTCGGATTGTCTTGTATTTACATCAGTATTTGGTTGGTTTATAACAATAGTAATTTCGTTATCAGTTTTAATTTCTGAATCTTTTTCACTAGAACAATGATTTATATTTAGTTGATTATTGTCTTCACTGCAAGAAAGTGATGGATATTGATGAAAATTAGCTGATGTTTCATTATTTATATTTTCTATTTCATTTTCTATAGTATTTGTTAGTAAAGTATTTAGATGTGATGGTCCTGGTAAGAAAATGGTAGAATCAAAATGAGGAAGCGTTGATGAAGTAGGATAATCAGGTGGCGGCACTCCATACATCTGTAATTAAGAAATTATTTATTAATGTGATAAACAAAATAAATAATTATTATTTAAATAATAATCTTTTTTATTAAACAGAGAATTTTTAAAATAATTTATCTTTCTGTGTTGATCAAGTGAATTTGTGAAGATAAGTTTTAATTTTTAATTGTGTATGATCTGATGTAATTAAGGTAATGAAACTAGAGCACAATAAAGAGATAAGGGTTTATTTACATGGTTTAAAAAAATAAAATGATAAATGTTAATTCTTTTTTACAGTTATGATAAAGTTTATATCTTCAGATATATACATATATTCGAATGAAAATACAATCTTGACATATTATTACATTTAAAATGGGACTGATTTATCAGTAGAGCAGTAATATTGCCTTTGTTGATAAATATACAATTATTTAAAATGTAATAAGTTGTGTAGAAATTCATTGAGATAAAATTCATATAAAATTAATTTGAATGTAAAAACAGATTTTTACAGTTATGTAAATGATTTATACTTATATAATTATTTATATGATTTATAAAAGAATCATCAAATAAAATATGAATCACTTCCTATAACACTTTTCCATTCATCAGCTTATTAACATTGAAGTTGTAAAAAAAGGCTGTTCATTTTCCTCACTCCATTTATTCCTTTTTCTCTTTTACTTTTTCTTTCCTTCACAGAACTTTTGGCATTTTGGTTTCCACATTTTTGGTACTTTTTCCATTGAGATAGTTTTCCAGATATTGGAGAAAATAAGATGGATAAATGAAGATATTTTAATTGAACTAGATCAATTTATACTGCTTTGCAAAGATAAGAATGATCTAAAAGGATCCAAAAACTGGTTCTGGAAAAATATATTTGTAATAACATTGTGATATTAGTTCCTCTTGTATACATTTACTAGTTATTGTGCTGCAATTTGAAAAAATTGTAGACCTATAAATTCCCAATGTTGTCCATCCATCCGTCTTTCCTTAATCTTAATCTTAACGGAGTTAGATAGATCAGTAGTTCCCAACCTTTTTTCATTATCGTACCCCGTGACATGTCATATCTCTAGATTGTGCCCCTCATTTAAGAAATTTATGTACCTGTATTGTTATTTTATATATTGTAACTTTAAATTAAAGAAAAAAAACTAAATGAAAAAATACATAATAAAGTTGTGATTGTTGCAAGGAACATTTTTTACCTAATAATTTTTTAATACTATTAGTTTGTGATACATAATATATTATTCTTTCTGCCATAATAACTAACTTTTTTCTGTACCCCTAAACAACCTATTGCGTATCCCTAGGGGTACACGTACCACAGGTTGGGAATCGCTGAGATAGATGAAAGACAAGATCAGATATGAAAACCTTGGGCAGGGTGGCCTAATTACCTGTATATGAACTTTTGATACAAATCATAAGTCACCTCAGTTCAATTCAAAACTTTTCCCCTGAAAGCAGTTAATAGATAACTGGCATGACTCTATTGTTAAAGGAAAAGTATGATATACAAGGGCAAGACTCTACAGTACTAATTTGAGGTGAAGAGAATATATTTTAAATTAAAAATTGCATCCCAGCATTGTGATGATGTCACAATAAATAACTGCTCATTTATACTATATTTTTCTTATTTAACATTGTTATAAACAGACCACACTTTTTAGGCTTATCAGTATCTTTAAAAAAGAAATATTTTTATTGTGTTTTAATAATTTACTGTAAGCTAGAAATTTTATATAGTAAATTTCTTTCAATTTCTTTAATATCTAACCATGTTAAAGCAATTTATACTTTTTTAATGTTGTATTAAGTAACATGGATAATTTCCAGTTTTTTGATCATTTTGCTGTTTTGTTAAATAATGTAATGGATTTTTATCAACCGTTCTTTATTGCCCAAATTGAAATTTTTATATGAAATCTTTTACCATAATATTTAGATAATTTTCTTGTTAAATAGTACCATGATATACATCATAAACTGTCAATTTTTTCACTGAGTTTTCTTTGCATAATTAAAAAAAATTACAAAATTTTCAGTTTAATGGTTATTTGATTTTTTACACATAATGCTTAAATGTTTATAATTATGCTAGTATAAATTCAACCAACAGCAAAAGTAATTATGACATATTGTTCTACACAATGTTATATCAGTTGGGCTGAAATTTTAATCATAATATTATATAGAAATGATATTTTGTAATATTTTATGTTGCAAATAAGTGTCTTATATTGTAAACTGTAATATTAAATATATACTTTATATGAATACAGTAAAATAAAATATTTATACAATATTAAAAATGTAAATTAAACAATTACTTTAAATTATTCATAAACTACAAAACTATGTCTGGTTTGGCTTAAATGATACGTTATCTAAAAATGATCAAAATATCAGTTATCATATTTATGTAACTTTGTACTTTCTAAACTGTATTTGTGTACAAATATAATAGACAAACATGAGTTAAATATTGAAAGTCTAATTTTGTCTCATGTTAAGGAAGCTCCTTAAATGTCAATTTAAACTGATTTTCTTAAAGCAAGAACTGATAGAATTCAACCACTTTCAAGATTTAGTCATTGCTAGGAATAAACAAGAAGAAAATCAAGTTTGAAAGATGCCAATTTACTACTAATAGCTATTAATGATAATCTGGTGTTTTTTCTTGAGCTATAAAATTTGAAAGCAGTTGAGTTTTCAATGTTTTTATCCTAAGAAAAGCAACTTGAAATTTAACATTAATTTTCTTATTTAAATACAAAATGATAAAAATTACACTATATTTTATGCAACTATTTTGTTACTTTGATGTTTCAAACATTATAAATATATATAATGTTTAAAATAGAATATTAAATTTAAGTACATATTGATACAGAATATTTTACATTATTGCAATTACTTTTATAATAATTGAAAGATCATTCCATAATTTTTGAAAAATACTCTAACTGTTTGTTACAAAAAAATGATTTATTACTGATTTCATTTTTTTAAGTTATATGAAAAAAATTGAATTGCAAATGATTATTTAATGAATTAACAATATATTATTTTTCAAAAATAACAAAATCAAGAATATCTTAAATAATTATTTAAATTAATTTTCTCATTAGTCTTTTTTTTTTTTTTGTAAACAATTAGATTTAATAAAAATCCAGCAGGGAGTTGTGTAAGTTTCCTGGCTGTTAGAAGATTTTATTTAGAAAATAACTTTTATATTATTAATTACAAAGAATAAAATTGTATGTGATAGAGATGAGTTTTATGTAAATTCTAATAACACAAAATCTTCATTAAGTCCAACCCCCACTTAAGATATAATACATAAACTCCCTTTATCTCTCTTCTTGACCCACCCTTTTGACTTTTAACTACCAAAGTTTAATAGCTTTAATGCTCTTTATACACAAGCTATCATGCAAAATTTCATTTCTTCTTCATTACCCAATTCTGAGATATTAAACAAAATACACACACACAGAATTTTTATCCTCTCCTTTATTTTGGTTCAGGTGTCTCAAAATGTGGAATTTGCAAAAAACTGAGGGTCAAATTTGGCACAATTCCAATACTTTCTCTTGTTATGTATACACAACAACCAGAAAGTAAAACTAAATTAACTCATATCAAAGCATATTGATGTTAAAGCTTCAATACATATATTAAGAATGTAAGATTTAATGAGTTTTTAATAAGAAATAATGTAATTGGCTATAAATAAGACAATATAATTTGAAAGCTTATAGAAAAAATAAGTTAAAAATAAATTTAACAAAGAACAATAGACAAAAATTCATGAGATGAAACAATTTTAAAAGAATACAAGTATTCAATTAATACATATTATTGAAAAAATATGAAAGTTTGAAAGAGCTCTAGTATATAGGTTGACTTTTTCTGATAAATAAAATAAAATTATTTTTTTTAATACTGTCATAAATTACTAACAGTATTTGTATAAAAAGAAAAATTATAATACTTGTCAAGATGCATTTTAAAATGTAAATCTATTTGTTTTCCTTATAAATTTTATTAGTGATACAGATGACTAGATAATTGAATAGTGCTAATTTTTTTTCCAGTTGTACCTAATGATTTATCTTTTCTAAACTTTTGTAGATCAGTTGATAATTTTTGATTTACTAGTAGTGATGATAAAATAATAGTAATTATTTTAAAAGCAGATAAAAAAAAAAGTAGATTCAGCAATATTGAATTTTGATTATCATCATTTCCTCCTGTCTATTCTTAATGGGCAAGGAACAAAACACATCTAAAACTATAAATAAATATGTTCTTAATGTGTTTTCAACAAAAGAAAGTAGAGCATGGGTAAAATCTGTGTTTGTTCTGTATATTATTAATGAATGTTTTTGTTTTTGAATCATATTTGTGTTTAGTAAATCCCATTTTTTCTATAATAATCTTATGAATGTTTTGAAATTCTAGATGAAGTTTCCTCTTATTTTTTCCCTGTACCATTTTTTTCTCTTTCTACCCACCAAAAGAGCCTTTTTAATCATATCCATCATGGGATTGGCCAGTCCCACAAAGGAGGCGAGCAAATGATGAGAGATGGGACCTGATGTATTTAAGAAAGACCACCCATGAAAAAATTCCTGGAGAATTATTTGCCCTGATTTGATCCTGGGTTCCTAGTGTAGTAGGCTAACACCTTAATTGCTTTGGCCATCTGGTTGTCTTCCTCATATTTATTTTTATTACATGAGTTAAACTTCACCAAGTTTATTCTGTTTTGTTTTATTAAGAATTTTGAAATCAGTTTATACTGATATCAACTTTTATTTAACTAGAAGTATCATAAATGATAAACAAAACTTGTTTGATGTGAAATTATTTGCTACTTTCAATGTTTCATAGAAATTTTCAATGACATATTTCTTTAGTATTTGTAACAGACATGATCAAATAATAGAAATGTTAACAAAATATCAATGTAACCTGATAGAAATAGTCATATCATTCATTAATTTATAATTAAAAAAATGAAGCATTTCTTCATCTTAGAATAATATCATCATCATTTCCTGAACTGTTTTCAGAAAACATTATTCAAATATTTGAAATTGTGATTTCTTATATTACATCTCAGTTTATTTACTTTGAACATTTCTATTTTTCCCTTTCCATTTTTATTATTTTTCATTTGTATAACACTCTACAAGTTTTGAATTCTAATGATATGCACTGTTATGTAGTGTTTTCTAGTGCTTGAATCATCATGATAAAATATCTTTACAGTTTTTATTTACATTGTCATTTAATGACAGTGCAAATTAAACTTAGCTATATTCAGTAATGTTTACAGCTTTTTTCTGCAAGTATCAAGTGACTCATTAGCTCAAGGAAGATATTTCTAGTATCAATTTACTCTAATCTTGTTCATTTCCTTGTATCATAGAAATGATTTGTTTTTGCCTTTTTCTACATAGTGTTAGCTAATTTACATTTTATATAATTTTATATTAATGATAATCATTGTTATTAACTTCAGAGATTATCCTAATACATCCAATGTTATTTCTGTTACTTCTCAACTGGAATTCAACATGATTTGTGACAACCGAAATATTAAAATTGATGCCACAAATAATAGAATTAAGACAGTGATAATCATCGATAGTTCACTGAACTAAATATCACTTTTAGTTAAAGTCATTAGAAATCATTGGTTAGGATAATCATTAATGCTAATTTTAATTGTAATTTTTCTATCCTTATATATCTTTATTCACCATCCAATAGTGATCGGTTATAATCAGAAATTATTTGCATATTTTTATATTGAACTATTGGCTTGGATTAAAATTATCATTTAAGAAATATAATTTTTATTGAAAGAATAGATTCATTACCATTTCTTCGTTCCTCATTACTTCTTCGTACGTTGGAGGTTTATCGGCTGCTCTGACAGCAGCAATCTCATCTGCTATAGTGAAAACATCATTGGGCTGACCACTTCTAGAATTTCTATGCTGATAATTCCTCAATTGTGAAGATCTGGTTTTAATTATTTTTAATTTTAATTAAATAAACATAATAGTTTTATGAATAAAAATATATTAAAATTCACTTACTTTTTTACAACGCATACTATAAGAATGCAGGTGACTGCCACCATGATGCAAGAAACTGCTACTAGAGCAGCAGTGTATATTTCTTCACCTTTAGATTTGGATCCTTTTTCAAAAAGTAAGTTTATATATATATACATACATATTTTTGAATAATAACAGTTTAAATATAAAAAGAACACATTTCTTACTTCTTATGGTGCATGCTACTCCATTAAACATATAACCATACATGCATTGGCATTTTTCATTTCTGCATAATGTATTATGCATTGTGGAAGAACATTGAAAATTATATACACATTCTTCATATATTTTTGCTAATTTAATAAATAAATAAATGTATTTATTCACTAGTAAAAGTTATTTAACTTTTAAAAAAATCTATTAAAATAAAAAATTAACTCTGCATCATAAATAAAATATTACTTTTCTGTTTACAGGAGTTATTAGATTATTATTTCTTTCCTATAACGACTAAGCCAGTGGTTCCCAAACTTATTTGGTTCTTGACACACTGTAAAGCATGAAAACTATTTGGTGCACTTTGTGTACAAAATTAAAAATATATTAAAATATGTATTAAATTATAAATAGCTGTGTACAATAATAACTGTTCAGTAGTGTGTTAACCTACAAAAAAAGGACAATTGCCCAGGGCTCCTGCCAACAGGGTACTCCAAACTAATCTTTTATAAGAAAATATTTCCCCCAAAAAAATTCCTTTGAAGAAAAATGTCTAAAGTCAGCACTGTACATGAGACCCCCCTTAATTCAAATTCACCTGGGCCCTGTGAAATTATAATACATCACTGTAACTGCTGCCCTATAGGTCTAACCTGGCTGTTATTTTATCATGGATGTAATGAGTCTTTGTACATAGTTTCTTCTCATTTTTAAAATATATTTTCGTAATAATTTGTGCCATCTCTTACGGCACACCAGACTAAGACTTTTGGATGTTCTCTGTCTGTCTTCAGAATCCAAAAGCAATTAGTCCATTATAAGAAAGAAAAAAATAATTTAATAGCACCTATAAGCCAAAAAGTAACATATTAGAATAATGCTTTACCTTTTTTGAAACATCTTTTCTCATTACTGTAAATGTAGATATAATTTTGTCCACAATAACATGTATTCTTAAAGCAAATCATATTCCTATCAATATTTTCACAGTCTGATTTTACAGTACAGTTAAATTCAAAAGCTAAAAAAAAAATATAAATATCCATTAATATATCACACATATATAATATTTAAAAAATATTTTTATGTTAAATAAGTTATTTTTAAAGTAATTTTTCTGTTCTACATGTACAACATTTATTAATTCTTTTATATAATGATTTAATTTATACTTTAATTCAATATATAATTATCTATAGAAATTAAAATGAAGGACAGTGTATTGATCCATANATAATAGAGAATATAAATAATTAAATTTTAAAAATAAATTTACAAAATTAATTGCATAGATATAACAAATTAAACAACATTTTTATAATATTCTTATTTAATATTGTTATAATTTTAAAATTAATATAATAAAATAAATCAATATTACGTTAAGCGACCTTTAAGCTCTAAATATGATAAATAACAGGACGAAAAAAGAAGATATTAACGTTTCTATAGAAATATAGATAAAGCTACGACGATAAAAATTACCTTTTATATATTAAATCTATGAAAAATTAATTAAATAAAATATAAAATTAATGAACTTACGAATACCCTTAAGAAACGAAGCTTGCGAAGACTTTTCAGTGGCAGTACGCGATTTATTAGAGAAATTGTTAATTTTCCAATGGTAGGAGAATTTTTTCGCATCCGTATAATTCGCAACCGTTGTAACATCGCACATAATAAGTTGCGATAACATTAATGGTATACTCCATTGGATTATGAACATTTTCAGATGGAAATGGAAATCATGTTGACAACACAATTCACTCCCTATCTCTTTGTAAAGTTTCAAAAGAGCAGCCTAATAGTATCGTAAACTGTCGGTAAAAGATATTTATTTAGATAAAAGCTATGACTACTATCGAACATTGTACCGATTAATGCATCGCTCCGTTTTATAAAGTAATGGAAATGAGTTTTTCGTTTCAAATACGTCCGAAAAACCTTGGGTTGTCATGGTAACGCATGTGTAGTTCCGCTTGAAATCAAAACATTTCCCCTTCTCACCCTGCCTCTCATATACACTCCTACTTGATTCATTCACGTAACTATATTTGTTGCAACATAATTTGCTTGTCGACTCGAACCGATCTTCCTCCTTTTTTTTTATTTCGATATCGGTGCAAAAATTCCCACATAATATATAATATGCAAGTGAGGCATGTATTATATATATATAATATACTATTTATCGACCGTCCTATCAATAATATCTTAGTACCTATGGAAGTACCAACATACCAGTGTTAATATATTTATTAAAAATAGTACTTATTTAAGATCTTTTAGCGGGGAAAATTAAAGTAAAATTCCCAATTTGTATTGCAAAATTTACAAATGAACTTTTTCCGCTGAAAAGTTAACATAATTCGTTTCTGCTTGCTTTATTTTATAGGTCAAAATTTCTTCATTTTTGAAGATTTAATTAATGTCAGTATATGGGACAATGTCATATTTGTTATTAAAATATTTATCTAAGGCCGTAATTATATACTTGGAAATTTATTTAAAGTATGAAGTGTCGATTTATCAATTAAAAAGATCTTGATTTATAAGTCGATTAGATACAATTCATCTAATATAATACGGTCCAACTGAAATAAATAATGAAAGTTTGTATTTACGTACCGTAAAATGACTGTGGAAATTGTTTGTTTAGAAGTAAAATAAAGTAACCCGAATACTAAAAACTATACGATTTTCTAATACAATTGCTGTAAATATTTAAACTAAACTATAACTATGTACAGGTTTACATCCGTAGGTACGGGTTAGTAACGTTGTATTCGCCGATATGTCACATAAATCATTTATTTTGATAGCTCGTGAGAGTAATTTGTTAGGCAAATTAAACCGAGAAATAAAATTCGAGACTTGCTCTTTTCGATCGATAAATATGTTTAATATAACCACAACAAATTAAACTAAACATATCGCAATTAAAAAGCGGTTAAGTATGGATAGTTCTTATATGTAAAGGTACTGTACAGGTTAAACTGAATTAGCCTAAGTGTCGTTTTACTTCGGCGTAGGTTTACAAATTAATGATAAACGTAACAAATATCTATATCAATCCTTATCCGTTAAATTTTGAATTAAAATTATTTAATGGTTGATGCTGAGAATTGTTAATGAGATGGAGAAAAAGGTTGTTTATCTCGCTACTTGTACTTCGATTTATGAGGTTAAAATTCAACAAATAGTTTAAATTTAATTCATTCATATCGACAGAAAGAAAAATATAATTGTCAAGTGATAAAAATCTAATGAATTAAAAATAACGAATCGTTTGATAAAGTTATTTTGAATATAAATTACTTTGTAAGGTAATAATACCCTGTTTAACACTTATATAAGATTCTAAATTTGTGAAAAAATACTTTATTTAGAAAGAAATTTAATAGAAAATATTATATAAGTATGCTTAAAGAAATTTTCATTCCATAATCGCGCCTCTGTGATCATAATTTGATCTGTAATAGAGGTCCTGTTATGGGTTTTCATTTTGGACTATTAGACACGAATCTCCCACACGTGTGCCCTGTGGGTGGTCCACGTAGATGTAGAGAAATCTTGTTAAGTGAGGCTATTTCCAACCTATTTCCTATACCTATACGTAAGGCCTAATATTTTAAATTTAATAAATAAGAAAACAAACTTCAGAATAAATTAAATGGGACAATATGATATAGGTTTATATAATACTGTACTAAAATAAAATGGCGAACGATATTATAATGTAGTAAGATAAACTTTTAATTGGCTAACGTATGCGGTAATATTTTATACTGAATGTTTTTGTACTGTTTCCTTAGTTAAAAATAGCCATATAAAAAGTTTATTCTATTGAAAAATAATAGAAAAATGTCTTATTATGTCTAATTTTTATATAATTGTTGACTGTGTAATATAATTCTTACGAGAATGTGAACTCTCGGAAGTTAGGTAGAAATTCGATTTTTTATTTTTCCAAGAGATATCATTAACCTCGGTCATCCATTGTTAATATAATGGCTTTTTTTATATTTTTTTTAATCATCCGAAAATTTGATCTAGTTTTAATTATGTAATACGTTACGAATAACTTTGTAAATGAAAAATTTCGGAAGCTTCTTTAAGATTCTAAAATGGCCTCGCTTACCCCCTACGATTATTTATTTTAATTAATATTTAAGTAAGATACATCAAAATATATTATTCTTTTTCAAGTATAAGTTTATTATTAATAAATAAATTGGTTTTGTAAGAACAAGTAGCCGTAAATTTAATATAAAATTTATTGTTTAGTAATTGCCGATTGCTTCACAATCGAAAAGAATATATTGTGCAATATTAGTTTAATGCTTTCATAAATTAGAATATTCTTTTAAATTTCACTTCTCGTAAATATGTAATAAAACAGTAAAAAAGGAAAGTTTCTTTTCTAAATGAATAATGAGCTTATAGAGTATGTCGAGCGTAAGATATGATAAGTGCGGATGTTTTAATGAGATCATTATTGCATTGGAAAAGACCGATAAAGCGAAATAGCTGGTAAATTCCAACTAGGAATTTATGGTCTTATATTAGTATAGTTTATCGATATGACATGGCAATTTATTTTAGAATTAAATAAGTTAAAATTGATGATAATAATATATTGGTATCATTATCTTTTTAAACGTTGGTGATTAAAATAACATAAAACATTAATTTATTTTGAAAATATTTGTATGATATAAAAGAAAATTATTTTATTATTTAAGGATAATCTCAAATCTTATTTATCATGATTATTTTTTTAATTAAACTTGGACAATGGTGCAGTTAGAAATATGGCGCTCCTAAGCATACAATATGCAGGAGCCTCCCCCAAAATAGTACCACTTTTGCGCCGAATGATTCTGTTTTATAGTTTTAATTCTGCAATAATTGTATCCTTTTTTTTTTACAGATTTTATGAGGATGTTTGTTTGTTTGTTCGCTGTACACTCTTAGGCCATTCGATCAATTGCTACGAAACTCCGGCAGTTATTACGTTCACATATTTCTGGCTTAGATAATGTCGTACATCCCACCCCAAAATATCTATTGAATATATGTAAATGAATTTCTATTTACATTAGATTTGATAATTTACACGTAGCGCCATCTATTGGCAAAAATTTTAAATAATAAACTAAATTTAATTCTTACAAAAATAATATACGACAATTTAAAAAAATATATATATTATATTTACGTAATTACTGCGACAATGATAAAACGCGAAATAGACGCGCTATATCATTATTGCCACACACAGCACTTGCCTGCGTGGAATCGAAAGTGTGTGAAAAGTCTATAAGTATTTAATTTTCCACATCTAACAACTCGGGATTTTTCATTTCTGAACGGCATTTTCTTAATTCTAATAAGTGCCCTCCGATAGCCAAGGGGATTATCCACTTGGTCACTTGTGGACAAAATGAGCAAGAGAAAAGATCTAACTGAGATAGGTAAAAGGACAAATTGTGATGATGAGACTGCTGGGAAGGTGTATTTCTAAAACAGAGAGGCTTGTGAGACGACCTCGTGCAACCCGGATGGGCTTTATCTAACGAGAATGGTAAAAGGGAGAAATCTGGTATTGGTCAATCCTCCTCATTGGTACTCTAGGGAAACGGAGACTGGCCGGCTTGTAAAAGGCAACAGAATGGAGAATGTGACACTAATTACAGACGAATTTAATGGAGAAGACTACAGTTGTCTCAACGTGCAGTGTATAGAAAACTTGCGCTTGAGGCTACTCAGCTGTCGATTCATCAAGATGTCTGCACTAACTAATACATCGTTGACAGTGCCTGAAGTAGGTATCGATCTTGGATATTCGATTAGTGAAAGAAAGTTGTCTGGTCCGACGAATCACGATTTTTGTTGCATAAGGTGGATGGCAAGGTCCATGTGTGTCGTTTATCAGAAGAACTGACAACAAAGACGAAAACAAGCCAATGAGGTGGTGTAATGCTTTAGGGTTGTTCCCACCATTCATGTAGACCGCATTTTGACAAGATGCACCTACCTACACATTGCTGCGGACCAGATGCACCCTTTCATGATCATGACATTCCCTGATGGAAACTGTGTTTTTTTTTTTTTTTTTTTTTTAACAGGAAGTGCATCTTGCCATAAGGTGCACATTGTTCTGGAGTGGCTTGAGAAACATGATTAGGAATTTTGTGTGTTGCCCTGACCAAGAAATTCGCCAGATCTCGATCCCATTGAATACTGTGGAATGGTTCTTCAACGGAAAGTCCATTCTGCCACTCTTACATCAAGAAACTGTAGAAATTTGACTTCATAGTCCCAAATACCACAGAACATCTTTAGAGTCCATGCCTCGGAGAGTCCCGGGTGGCTAGTCTCTGGGCATGGGAGTCATAACACGAACGTTTTGAGAATAATGGAACTCATTGAGTGAGCCATTCACTGAACGAGTTCGCATCACATGATACTCTCAACACATTCATGTTGCTATTGAAATAACCCGAGACTAATACCTGGCTGTTTTAGTAACAGAAGAGTGCTCAGTCTCGGCTGTGGTAGAGATATACGGTAGTATTTTACGTAAATAAAGTTTTGCTTGATCGGTGTATAATACTTATAACATTTTGTGGCTAATATACATTACATAATTAACATATATGTTTTGTGGTTATTGTATTATTTTATTGTTTTAATGCTTCATCAGTTTATTATTTTAGCAGTATCTTTCATTATGTATACTGCTTGTTTTAATTATACTACTAAATGCTTCATATAATTTTGAATTAGAATTTTTAAAATAATCTTTTTTAATATGTCTAGTCAAATTCTATTTTAAAATTATTTGAAATTAGGCTAAAATAGCATACATGCTTATTTAGGTAGATCACATGAAATTCTTATTGTATGTATTTTATTTTAGTTTTGTTTTTCATAATATATACTTAAACGGAATTTCAGCTAATTAATTAATAAACATCTTATTAAAGTATAAAATCAATTGTGCTCATTATTACATCAATCCAGGTAGAGAGACACCATTTAATATGTTGATTATACGTAGAAAGACCTTCAAAATTTAGTATATTATGCTAAAAGAACTGATGTAAAAGTGATAAAAATGAATATTTTTTACTGTTATTAATAGTTTAATTATGATCACCCCATACACGTTTTAAAAGATGTCCTATTCAGAGGACTCTGTAGCTCTAACCAATAAGCCGATTGACACCAAAATTTGTACATACTCTATTCAAAGGATTCGGAAAAGAATTTTGCAAATAAAAATTTTAGTTCCAAGATTATCCGCTACGGGGTAAATGGCGCTGCAAGCAAAAATGTGCTATTCGTAGCCAAGTGGAATGCAGCCGTTAAAATGCTGACAACTAGTAAATGCCATTCTTGTCAGCTACAGCTAGGATGGTCATCGCTTTGCCAGAGCTTGCATATTTCTTTAAATGGCTTCACAGCCACGTAAAGAATGGTTTATCGTGTTGCAACATTGGCAGAATTAAAGGACATTACGTTGCATGTGCGAAGCATCGCGGGAAATAGTTACGGTCAACCATTGAACACACTGTACATTGTCTTCAAAGTTTACACCTAAAAGATGCGAAACACATTGAACAATATTCCCTGTATCGCAAAACAATCTCTGTATAGCACGTACTAGTATGTTCCCATTATGTTTAACGAACGAACAAGTGTTTTTGCATTGTGTTTATATTCTTTGCTTGCAGCGCCATGTACTCTGTAGATGAGAAATATGGAAGTAAATTTTTATTTGCAAAATCCTTCTCTGCATTCTTTCATAGCGTGTACACAAATTTTGGCGTCAGTCGGCTTATTGGTCGGAGCTAAAGAACTCTGAATAGAACTTTAATTACGATCACACGGTATTTCCGTGTGTTTCCATTTGTGTTTTATTGATTTAATTTATATAATTTTGGCTCTCTGAGAGGAGTGGAGCGCACATTTGTGACTGATCCATTCATTTTACTTTTCCTAGATCTCTTCCATGTAGAGACAACTTATAATTTAAGCATAGTAGAAAAATTATTCGATATTCAGACTAATTGCAACTATATAGAAAGTAAATGATATAAGGATATGATAATGTGGCCTTCGATGATGAAAGATTTAACATACTCTTTTAGAAATCCATATACTTAATACTCTTTTTTTCTTCACAAAAATCTCAAATGATATTTCATTTAACTTTTAAAGAAGTTTTAATTTTAATTTCTTATTGTTAGAAAAATATATTTTAAACAATTTTTATTTTTTAAAAATCAATCAACCACTAAATACATGAAAGCCCCAAATTACCAGAGTAAGCTGACCATATGTACAGTTTCTTTTCTTCTGTCTTAGTTTGTATATTAAAACACATTTGTATATTGTATTCTGGATTCGTGGTTTGTTAGAAAATGTTTATTCCGCGTTAAGAATTTACTAGGAACGCATCCTCCGCGTTAAGCGGGGTCTTACTATATTTGAATCTCAATGAAAATTCCAATCAAATGATCGATTGGGAGAAGTTCGGGTGGTGGATGGAGAGGATCAAGAAGGATGTGAACAAAGCAGGGGGTCGTGTCTTCACTTTGTCGTGGGAGATTTGATATTCTGTGCTGCGTTGTCTCGGTGGATGTTTTCTCATCCGAGTGCTGCGCCCGGAACCAAGCATGCCAATGCAAAAATAAAAGGCAGCATTAATTAATGGACGGTCCCTGGCAAAAATAACAATGACTATCCTGAATTATTTCTGTTAGGCTAAAATTATTTGAAAATATTTTTATCCTCGGTTGGAGTGGTGCATTTCTCGCTAAGCTCGGCTGGCCCACCAGTGACCAAGCGGTTCCGTTCCCTGAAAACTGGAAGTTCGGTCGTGGGTTCGCGCCTCGCCAGGACGGGCTGGCCACGTGGAGTTTTCCGGGTTTTCTCCACGTTTGTAACTCCTAAATAGGGGCCAATTACCTTTAAAATGACCTCCCGGAAGGCATCGCTCTAGGTAGATCGCCGAAGTGTTGCGTTTCCGTAACTTAACAAAGAAACTTAGGCCCGGCCTAGAGTCCATGAGTTTGTAGGAGCAAAATTCAAGTAGTAACAATGTAATGGAAAAATAATTTTACGTAGAAACAACTAATAATGCAAATTAAATGAGTAATATAAATATATTTTGCACGAACAGAGCGGTAGTACTAATGACGGGTTTTCAAAAGTGATAACCTTTGCTCTCTTCGATATTTAAAAATCTGTAAAAATATCAGTGGCGCGTTATAGTTTCTCGGGACCTGGACAGATTTGAATTAGGGAACTCCACGTACAGAGTTGACTTCAGACATTTTTTTTTTTCTTTTCGGGAGAATTTCTTGGAAATCCCTGGTTTCCCCGACCTCTGGAGAGTTACGTTGTGCGTTGCGCCTGCACCACATTAGCAATTTAGGATTTCCAGATATGGCACAAAGTTTAAATTTTTATATTCTTACTACTGTAATGAGTCCATAAAACATTGGTTATGAAATAATCTTATAATTTTAAATATAAATAATAACAATGTGCGAGTTATATAGTTATTTTTACAAGAATAATTTAAGAAAATAAATTCAAATTTCGTAACTTATATGTCAAGCTAGTTTTTTAAAAGATGTGTAAAAGATTATAACTATTGTTTCTGATACATGGAGAATAGTTTATCAGAAATGATGTTGAAGAGTCATTAATGGACGGTGGTGAATGATGGATCGAAAGTTTGACGGTTCTAGTTCTGTAAAAACTGTAAACTTTTAAAATAAATTGTAAAAGACTTGTTGCCAAAAAATTTAGTTGAATTTTAGAACTAAATATATTTTAAAAAATGCACAAAAATTATAGGAAACGCTAAAATCTCATCACGTTTTATCCTTTATCGCGCCTCAGAAACTAAAATTTTTAGGGAGGAGTCGACCTTTATCTTGAGGCTCTCGTTCACCTCGAAATGGTAAAAACACTTCCTTCTGGCGAAGGCGTAATTATAAAAAATAAGTTAATAAAACTTCCAACTTTAAAAAATATTCACAAAAATTAAAAAAAAAAAAACAAGTGTGAAGTTCATGAGGGAGGTATGATACAGGTCAAAATTTGGAGACATTTTAATGTTTCTTTTATACTTTAGCGTATCGTCCTGGCAATTTTATTAATGAATTAAAATATAGAATAAAAATGTGCGGATGATGCGTTAATGTGGCCCTAAATTTGACTATCTCCTGATCTGTTTGGGTAATGTGTTATTGTCAGAAGTAAATTTGTGGTCGTGTTCTACTTGTAGGTTCATTTGAAAAGGGAAAGTGATATGGAAACTGTAAGATATCGGAACGAAGAAAACTACTATATTGTTTTTTAAATTTATTTGTAACTTTTGATTGCTAGGTTTCTTGAAAAATTTTATGATCCTACCAGATATGTTAGTGGATTCCTCTAAAAACATACTGTATGATTCGAAAACTATTGATTATATTAAGCTAATACTTGCAAATGTATTGCGATTTTAAATATGTTAATAATAGATACATTATAATAACATTAAAATCTAATTCATCTAATCATAATATTAAAAATAAGACTTCTTTTTGTAAAAATATACAGTCATTTCTCGTGACGAAATCAATCCAATTTCGGCACGTGAATACAAATAAATCTGTAGAAAAAATGGGAATTATGCAAGTATTTCCGCTGTTAGCTTGTAATTTCCTATTTTCAATATATTTTTTATGTCAATATTTTAGTTTCACTTTCCCAGTTGTTACAGCACGACACGGGAAAGTATTGTAATCGACTCAAATTTTTACTTTCCTGGCTGTTATAGTACAATATTGTAATCGTGTCACATTTGACCCTCTGGGTTTTTTAAAATCTCAACGTTTTTGTTTTGCGTGTGTACTTGTAAGTGGGCGTCTATTTCGTTTAATATCTCATATTGGAATAAAGATTAAGAAACGAAATTTGGCTTGGTAACTTGTATATAAGGAACATTAATGCTATTAAATAAAGATGGGTGTGCCATATCACGAGTGCGGTTCGGACTTTTACTCGTTATTGTCATTTTAAAAATAAAAAATGAATTAACGTGGTAAGATTTTATTCAAAGCACAACGATAATGATTAATCCGTGGAGATTCCTTCGATGATCTAATTATACTAAATAACCATTCTCACTTCCTCAGCCGTATCTTTACAAATATAAACAAAACACNCATAATAATAATAATAATAATATACTGTATTTATTTCTTTAGAAGTTTAAAAATATATTTTATGCAAATTTTTCAAGGATAACTTTTTCTTTTGCAATACTATCTGAAGATTTCTTAGAGGAAGAGATAGCATAAATTATTTATATTATACAATTTGAATAGTAGTCCTTGAATCACTCAATAATTATACAAACCAATTATTAATTTCCCTTTTTTAATTTAATGTTTTGTTTCTAAATTTTGTTCCTAAATGTATTTAAAATTAGGTCAGTTATTACATTTAAAAATATTTAGGCTATTACATAATAAAATCAGCAATCAGAACATATGTATTTTCATAATAATTTAAATCATTTTTAATTAAAAAAAATATATTTAATGATAAAATTTGTTATAAAAATGTAAAAGTAAATGAAATTGATTACAATTTCTCCCGGGAGAAATTGTAATCAATTTCATTTACTTTTACACGTGATTTTCACTTAAAACTGTAGCCGAATGATCATTTTTTTTTCTTAAATATAAAATTCGAACTAAAAAAGTCCATTTTGAAATTGAGGAATTCGTTTTAAAATACTCACCCGGACTTCGAAGCATTGGTTGCTTTAATGCTATAAATTCTAAGCTTATTTGCAATATCTTTCAACTCTTGCAGGGTAACGTTATCGAGAGAAGCCATTTCTATTCGAAAAATTTGCCGGCAACTTTCTCGTGTACTTTCTTTATGGTAGAAATTTCGTAAAAGATACGCGCTCGCTAATTCGTTCTCGTGTCCTATTGGTGACCTTCGCTATTCGACTGACGTCACAGATAAGGTGACTTCAGGAAATAAGTGTAAAATAGAGAAACGTGTTGAATCACTATCGAGTTCTTACTGGGTCAAACGCTCTTTGCACAACTTAACCAGACAAGTTTTATCGGTAAATTACTGTAAAGAAACAATTATCAAAAGTTGCGTTAAATAACATTAAAAAAAATAATAATAATAAATAAGTAAATATATATTATAGTACGAAATGTTTACGTAAAAATAATATAAATAAATAACTTTATGGAATAATTATTACTTTCAAGAAAAAATATATTCGGAAATTCACCGGAATGATTTTTCCTGGAAAGAATGTTGTTTTGTCTCTTCCTTTTTAATAGAATTTTATTAATTTTTTCCTGCAGTTTTTCCCCAAATAAATTGCCTTTTCCGAGTGTAAAACTAAACATTTACAGAATTTCCTTTCCTTTGATTTTACAACACGTTACAAAAAATATTTTAAAACTTATTATATGAATTTTGTAATATTTAATATACTGTATGTGGTAAAACGTAAAGACTGGATTGTATTTAAAATCAAAACAACAAACATAAATTCCTGTAAATTTCGTTTATAGTAAACGTTTTCGTCTTATCGAAAGGTTTACCTATTCTTGTGATTTCCCTTGAATTGTCGTAAGTATAAATTACCTCTTGCCGAAACAAAAAGAAAAAAAACTTATTTTGCAAATTACCCAAATGCAGCATTTATCACAACTTGTGTAATATGAACGAAATACACAATTTATTGGAAAATATATATTCTAAGAGAAGGTGGGCAAGACGTGGAAGTGATAGCCTGCATTGCGTTTAATAAATGAAGTAACTTAGTAGTTAATATTGCAACTAACTCTGCACACCAGAAAAAGTAGATTATGATAAAATTGCTGTTGTTGTTGTTCAGTTCTTTTTGCCTACGGAGGCAATAATGTGTTCGACAGCCAAAAATGACATGTTGTAACTTGTTACGTTTTAAAAACACCGGCATGTAAGTACAGTAATGCAAATTTTCTTAAATTTTCTTTTTTTATTCCTTCTCTCAGTAGAGAATTCTTTTATCTTGACGTGACTGTATAAAATCTTTTATTAATATCATTGATTACCAAGGAGATTTTCTTGGTAATCAATGATATTGAACCTCCATAGTTATGCAAAACTTCAAAATGACATCTTGAAGCAAGATTGGGAAGTGGTGTGTGGGGCAAAACGGGGTAATTACCTTCGTATATCTCTCGTCACTGAAGTGGATATTTGAATTCTGTTTCAATGGAACGTTGGATATGCTGTTTAACATGTCACCGATTGCTCATGTGCCGGTGAGGTTCACCACATTTGCATATTGTCTTCAACAAAAATAAATTGCAATGGTGTAAAAATTTCTGTAATAAATCCTAAATGTTGTTTCATTGCAAATTTAATGTTTAATCTTTATAATTATGAAAGATAAATTTAATTTTAACAATTCCATATCATCCCAAAACACATCTTTCTACAAGACAAGATGGAGTAAATATTTTGACACGATTTCATAAACATTGTAAAAAAAAAAGTTAATAATTTCAGTCTTTTGTTGATTGTAGTTGAAATAAACATTTTTGAGCCTTCAATGACAGAAAATTTTTTCCAGGTTTAAATAATTATAAAAAGAAAAAAGTTCCTTAACTACACCATCTTGCACCACCTTTCTCTTTAAAATAATTCGTTACTACAGTAATTTTTTTTTTTTGTAATAACGATTATGTGCGCCAGTGCCGAAAATTGACAATGCCTCTAACAGGGTTCCTCGTTCCTCGGAGAAACACAGCTCTAGAAAGTTGGAATATTCCATTTACTGTAGCCTAGGAAGACCCTTCAATAAGGTCGAAACCGTTTGCGATAAACGTTTGCTCGAATTTATGACTGTTGTTCAGATTTTACGCAGTATATCTCTCATAAATATTTAATTTCATATCAGTGTTAATGATTTTATCAGTTAGAATTCTCACTTTATCAGACAAAGTTTCACAATTTGAATTTTTTATATATTTTGTAAAGAAATTTATTCAAATTTTCAATAAATAACCATTTATGCTTTTTGTGTAAATTATTTATAACATTATTAATTTATTACTATTAAGCATATAATGTAGACTATAGTCCTTTCAAGTTAATTAACAGTTATTAAATACTTGTAAGGGAGACATAAGGAGGTGCCTCTATCTTTCTTACGTGTCATTAGGTTAAAAGATATCGGGTAAAAGTTATCTATCTGTATTAAAGCCACTTTAACAAGTCAATTATGAAGTATTTTTTATACACAGATTGTGCAATTAACTTTTATTATTTTAAATAATATTTTTGAAGCAATAGGTTAGAAATAACAGAGAAATTACTTTTTGAGAAAATAAAAATGACTGTATAAGGGAATTTTATTTTAAAGATTTTTAGTATAAAAATATTATAATCTGTAAGAATTTTTCTTTATTATAAACGTTGTTTTAAATGCTAATTATATACCAGGTCTGGCGTTTGTGGCACAACATATCCAAGGTGTGCTTTGATGAGAAAACAAACCTCTCAATGATCAGGGGTATAATCGTGCTTGTATTTGGTTACTGTGAAAAACATAAGACGAGGACTTTCCCTCTTCCAAAAACATCACATATCGAGTTATCTCAGCTTGCAGTGGTCATGGCTGCAATGATGCAGAGATAGAGTGCTTGCTTGCCTCTCTCTCCCATCTGACAAGCGGTGAAATCCTACTGGAAAACAAGGATTTTGTGCTGCAAAAATAAATTTAAAAATTTATTTTTGCAGCACAAAATCCTTGTTTTCCAGTAGGATTTCACCGCTTGTCAGATGGGAGAGAGAGGCAAGCAAGCACTCTATCTCTGCATCATTGCAGCCATGACCACTGCAAGCTGAGATAACTCGATATGTGATGTTTTTGGAAGAGGGAAAGTCCTCGTCTTATGTTTTTCACAGTAACCAAATACAAGCACGATTATACCCCTGATCATTGAGAGGTTTGTTTTCTCATCAAAGCACACCTTGGATATGTTGTGCCACAAACGCCAGACCTGGTATATAATTAGCATTTAAAACAACGTTTATAATAAAGAAAAATTCTTACAGATTATAATATTTTTATACTAAAAATCTTTAAAATAAAATTCCCTTATACAGTCATTTTTATTTTCTCAAAAAGTAATTTCTCTGTTATTTCTAACCTATTGCTTCAAAAATATTATTTAAAATAATAAAAGTTAATTGCACAATCTGTGTATAAAAAATACTTCATAATTGACTTGTTAAAGTGGCTTTAATACAGATAGATAACTTTTACCCGATATCTTTTAACCTAATGACACGTAAGAAAGATAGAGGCACCTCCTTATGTCTCCCTTACAAGTATTTAATAACTGTTAATTAACTTGAAAGGACTATAGTCTACATTATATGCTTAATAGTAATAAATTAATAATGTTATAAATAATTTACACAAAAAGCATAAATGGTTATTTATTGAAAATTTGAATAAATTTCTTTACAAAATATATAAAAAATTCAAATTGTGAAACTTTGTCTGATAAAGTGAGAATTCTAACTGATAAAATCATTAACACTGATATGAAATTAAATATTTATGAGAGATATACTGCGTAAAATCTGAACAACAGTCATAAATTCGAGCAAACGTTTATCGCAAACGGTTTCGACCTTATTGAAGGGTCTTCCTAGGCTACAGTAAATGGAATATTCCAACTTTCTAGAGCTGTGTTTCTCCGAGGAACGAGGAACCCTGTTAGAGGCATTGTCAATTTTCGGCACTGGCGCACATAATCGTTATTACAAAAAAAAAAAATTACTGTAGTAACGAATTATTTTAAAGAGAAAGGTGGTGCAAGATGGTGTAGTTAAGGAACTTTTTTCTTTTTATAATTATTTAAACCTGGAAAAAATTTTCTGTCATTGAAGGCTCAAAAATGTTTATTTCAACTACAATCAACAAAAGACTGAAATTATTAACTTTTTTTTTTACAATGTTTATGAAATCGTGTCAAAATATTTACTCCATCTTGTCTTGTAGAAAGATGTGTTTTGGGATGATATGGAATTGTTAAAATTAAATTTATCTTTCATAATTATAAAGATTAAACATTAAATTTGCAATGAAACAACATTTAGGATTTATTACAGAAATTTTTACACCATTGCAATTTATTTTTGTTGAAGACAATATGCAAATGTGGTGAACCTCACCGGCACATGAGCAATCGGTGACATGTTAAACAGCATATCCAACGTTCCATTGAAACAGAATTCAAATATCCACTTCAGTGACGAGAGATATACGAAGGTAATTACCCCGTTTTGCCCCACACACCACTTCCCAATCTTGCTTCAAGATGTCATTTTGAAGTTTTGCATAACTATGGAGGTTCAATATCATTGATTACCAAGAAAATCTCCTTGGTAATCAATGATATTAATAAAAGATTTTATACAGTCACGTCAAGATAAAAGAATTCTCTACTGAGAGAAGGAATAAAAAAAGAAAATTTAAGAAAATTTGCATTACTGTACTTACATGCCGGTGTTTTTAAAACGTAACAAGTTACAACATGTCATTTTTGGCTGTCGAACACATTATTGCCTCCGTAGGCAAAAAGAACTGAACAACAACAACAGCAATTTTATCATAATCTACTTTTTCTGGTGTGCAGAGTTAGTTGCAATATTAACTACTAAGTTACTTCATTTATTAAACGCAATGCAGGCTATCACTTCCACGTCTTGCCCACCTTCTCTTAGAATATATATTTTCCAATAAATTGTGTATTTCGTTCATATTACACAAGTTGTGATAAATGCTGCATTTGGGTAATTTGCAAAATAATTTTTTTTTCTTTTTGTTTCGGCAAGAGGTAATTTATACTTACGACAATTCAAGGGAAATCACAAGAATAGGTAAACCTTTCGATAAGACGAAAACGTTTACTATAAACGAAATTTACAGGAATTTATGTTTGTTGTTTTGATTTTAAATACAATCCAGTCTTTACGTTTTACCACATACAGTATATTAAATATTACAAAATTCATATAATAAGTTTTAAAATATTTTTTGTAACGTGTTGTAAAATCAAAGGAAAGGAAATTCTGTAAATGTTTAGTTTTACACTCGGAAAAGGCAATTTATTTGGGGAAAAACTGCAGGAAAAAATTAATAAAATTCTATTAAAAAGGAAGAGACAAAACAACATTCTTTCCAGGAAAAATCATTCCGGTGAATTTCCGAATATATTTTTTCTTGAAAGTAATAATTATTCCATAAAGTTATTTATTTATATTATTTTTACGTAAACATTTCGTACTATAATATATATTTACTTATTTATTATTATTATTTTTTTTAATGTTATTTAACGCAACTTTTGATAATTGTTTCTTTACAGTAATTTACCGATAAAACTTGTCTGGTTAAGTTGTGCAAAGAGCGTTTGACCCAGTAAGAACTCGATAGTGATTCAACACGTTTCTCTATTTTACACTTATTTCCTGAAGTCACCTTATCTGTGACGTCAGTCGAATAGCGAAGGTCACCAATAGGACACGAGAACGAATTAGCGAGCGCGTATCTTTTACGAAATTTCTACCATAAAGAAAGTACACGAGAAAGTTGCCGGCAAATTTTTCGAATAGAAATGGCTTCTCTCGATAACGTTACCCTGCAAGAGTTGAAAGATATTGCAAATAAGCTTAGAATTTATAGCATTAAAGCAACCAATGCTTCGAAGTCCGGGTGAGTATTTTAAAACGAATTCCTCAATTTCAAAATGGACTTTTTTAGTTCGAATTTTATATTTAAGAAAAAAAAAAATGATCATTCGGCTACAGTTTTAAGTGAAAATCACGTGTAAAAGTAAATGAAATTGATTACAATTTCTCCCGGGAGAAATTGTAATCAATTTCATTTACTTTTACATTTTTATAACAAATTTTATCATTAAATATATATTTTTTTAATTAAAAATGATTTAAATTATTATGAAAATACATATGTTCTGATTGCTGATTTTATTATGTAATAGCCTAAATATTTTTAAATGTAATAACTGACCTAATTTTAAATACATTTAGGAACAAAATTTAGAAACAAAACATTAAATTAAAAAAGGGAAATTAATAATTGGTTTGTATAATTATTGAGTGATTCAAGGACTACTATTCAAATTGTATAATATAAATAATTTATGCTATCTCTTCCTCTAAGAAATCTTCAGATAGTATTGCAAAAGAAAAAGTTATCCTTGAAAAATTTGCATAAAATATATTTTTAAACTTCTAAAGAAATAAATACAGTATATTATTATTATTATTATTATTATGTATTTTATGTAATATATAATTTGATTCGAATAAATTGTTTTTGTAGAATTTTGTTTAAATTGTAAATAATGAAAGAATATGTGCCATCTTAGTACAGAAACTTATTGATATTTTAGCAGAAAATGAAGGTTAAAATAAGTGCATAAAACCAAAAATGTAGATTTTTAATTATAATGAAATGCAATGAATTTCTTGAAAAAATATGAACATACAATTTAAATTGTGTGTGTGTATTTTAAATTTAAGATAATAAATTTGATCATTATTATATATTTTAAAAAGATAATAGATTGCATTACAGTTAAATTGCTGATATGGTAAAGGCATTGTCACTCTGAAAAACCTGTTTGAACTCTGGATGGATCCTCAGAAATTTTTGAGCGTTGTTTGACTTGGATATATTGTTTTATTCCCATCACTATTTAGTTAATTCATTGTGGGCTTGGCCAAATCTATGTGTATGAAATAAAGATCCTTTTACCTCGTAGATCTTAAAAGTAGATAAAAATTTAAAAATACAGTTCATTTTGTTACAAATTATATGAATAATTTTATTTACTTTTATTAATATTTGGTATAATTCTATACTGATATCAAATTTTTATGCTTTTATTAACATTGTTAAATGGCAAAAAATTCTAAAAAGATTTTAAGGATAAAAAGAAATCTTTTAAGAGAAAGATATACCTCATTAACCTTTTAAGCCAAACTGTTTTAGAGCATATTTTCTAAATGACAGTTAATTTACCAAATATTCACTGAACTGTGTCTTCTGTTCATAACAAAAAATTTTTATTGACACTGGTATAGTAATGTTTTTAAATTATATTTTCAATAGCAAATGGTTTGTCCCAAGTAATAATTTTAAATATATTCTTAATATTCTAAGATTATTTTAAATTTGTAAATGTTTGTTATAAAAATACTTTCTCAAAGAATAAACTTACAATATTTGAATTTTATTCTGTAACATTTTAAAAATAATATTTATTCTTGCATATTAAAGTTAAATTTATATTTTTATTACATAATAACTTTAATATTTTAACTGCATGCATTAAAAAGGTCTCATAGATNCGAAAGATTCCTGGGGATTTTTCGACCCGTTCGGATTCGAGCCCGAATCCCTCAGAGTAGTGGGCTGCCACCTTGACCGCTCGGCCATCCGGCCGCTTCAAATAGGCCTAGAATGAATGGGTATCAACAAGACCGTTTGGCCCGGACTTAGCCTTCCAAAATGTAAATCTTTATGTAAAAATTATTATAGGAAAGTAACATAAAAATGGAGGAAATTCCTTTTGATAAGTTTCCGCCCTGTGAGCACTAAAAGGACCTTTTTATTAGGTCAATCGTTGGATCGGCCAGAACCACAATGGGGCAGCCAGATAGAGACAAAATCCGATATATCCGGGACAAGCCGCCCATGAAATCTGGTTATTTTTCAAATTTTGGGCAGGGCCTTCGAGAAAAGGAAGCTGGGGATATTTTCCTGGGTCCTGAGAAAACTTAAGGGTCCGTAGGGTGTTTCTTACCATTGTGAATTAATTATATTTTTAGTAAAAAGAAATAAAATTATTTAAAGCTACTTTTTATTAATAAAGAAACTTTTTACACCTTTTTTTTAAAACAAATTAAAAATAAATAGGCAAAAAGAGCATCCTAACCAGAAGGGCTTGCTCTATACCGGGTCTCATACAAGCTCTCGACGGTCCAAGCCGCTACTAATTTGAGGTGGAGGGAATACACTTTAAATTAAAAAAATTAAAAATATGATTAAAAATTGCAGCCCGGTATTCTGACAATGTCACAATAAATAATTGCTCGTTAAATACAGTAGACCTTCCTATAACACGGTAGATACGTTCCGTTTTATATGAATTCCGTGTTTTACGAGTCACTTAAATACATGAGCCAATCACAGCCCGGCACGTATGCAGTTTACGGACTACGGCTGTTTGAAAGGTTTTCTTCCATAAAATTAATCGATTCTAGACTAATTTGACTCAACATTTCTAAAATACGTATAATTTTTTGGGAATAATCCATATAAACTATGCTATAAACAAAAAATTGTAGGATTACTTACCGAGTGTGCACCGTTCGACTACGCCATTGTTTAAACTTGTTTTCGCAAGTTTAAACGTCAAGAATAATTAATCGTGTTAAAAAATGTAAACCTTGAAAAAGTATATAAATTATTTATGTATACAGTTTATCTTTCGGAAATTATCGGTCGCAGCTTTATCAATCATTAATAAATTATTTATAAAACTATTTGGTATTACGAAACGAGATGACATGAAAATTATTTCATATGCCATTTCACGTTTTTTCAATTAAGTGTAAATGCAATTAAGAATTCGTGTCCCCTCAGCCAAAACATATTTTATTGTGTTCGTTCTCAAAATGTGATCGATCGATTTTGATTAACCTTTGCCATTTTCCATTAATTAACGATCTATCTTTTCTTTGTTTAAAAGTATTTGTGTTTATTTTGAATACGACAACGCGACCAGTGGACAATCTTCCAACGAAGAAGCTTCTCAGGAGGATTTAATATGAGAAATTGGACCATATTCAGTATCGGGTTATGTTCCTTTGAGGCCCTAGGCGCAATTTTGTTATAAGGCCCTCTATGTACAGTGTTTTTTTATATTAAAAAGACAATAAAATCAGTAAATAATAACAAGTGTTATCCTTGTAATACATATTTATTAAACTTTCACTAAATTTTTACAGGCATATTATATTTTTTCCATGTAATTTTAAGACAACGAGGTCCTAGAGGCGCATCTAGTGTGCTGTTGGATAATCCACCACTGCTCCTATTTAGGTGTTACAAACGTGAGGAAAATCCGGAAAACTCCACTTAGCCAGCCAGTTAGCGAGGCACCAATTCACCACAAAATACCGGTGTTTAGTGACTTTATCCTCTCGGCCCATAGGCGATCACCTAAGTTCGCCTAATGATAAAACCGTCCTTAGGCGAATGTGACATTTTGGTGATTTTAAAACATACAATTAGATTCCTTGTGAAAAGCCGCGTGTATTTGATTGCTTTTCAAAACTTTTTGTAAAATATTAAGTTACTTTTATTTAAGAGTATTTAATTGCAAGTTGTAAAATACTCCAAATATTCTAGGATGAAAATAAGTTTTCTTTAAACAGAAGCGAAATCAGTCCGGCTGCTACGTTACAGTACGAAAATTGCAAGTACTGTACTGTAATACGAAATAGTACAGTACGAAAGTGTACTGCCGGTCTACTGTTGGACCTATTTTCTCATATTATTTCCCACTCCCCAATTTTCTGAGGAGCTGTAGAGTACTTCGGGAGGCTTAGCCCAAAAAGCCTTTGCTGCTACGAGCCAGGCAAACAGACATACGCAAATACTGTAGTATTTGCAAACCATGTTGGATACCTAGAACCGACGAATCGAGTTGAGCAGCATATGGCCATACATAACCTTTTACCGTTATTCGTTACACAATACAAATCCTTCTTCATTTTGTAATTCCATTTGGCCTTTCATTACAAAAAGAAAGACCGAGCTAAACTTCGTCAAATATAAAACATTTAAATTTAGTAAGAAGGTTTCGGAATGGACTGGAAAACAAGGATTTTGTGCTGCAAAAATAAATTTAAAAATTTATTTTTGCAGCACAAAATCCTTGTTTTCCAGTAGGATTTCACCGCTTGTCAGATGGGAGAGAGAGGCAAGCAAGCACTCTATCTCTGCATCATTGCAGCCATGACCACTGCAAGCTGAGATAACTCGATATGTGATGTTTTTGGAAGAGGGAAAGTCCTCGTCTTATGTTTTTCACAGTAACCAAATACAAGCACGATTATACCCCTGATCATTGAGAGGTTTGTTTTCTCATCAAAGCACACCTTGGATATGTTGTGCCACAAACGCCAGACCTGGTATATAATTAGCATTTAAAACAACGTTTATAATAAAGAAAAATTCTTACAGATTATAATATTTTTATACTAAAAATCTTTAAAATAAAATTCCCTTATACAGTCATTTTTATTTTCTCAAAAAGTAATTTCTCTGTTATTTCTAACCTATTGCTTCAAAAATATTATTTAAAATAATAAAAGTTAATTGCACAATCTGTGTATAAAAAATACTTCATAATTGACTTGTTAAAGTGGCTTTAATACAGATAGATAACTTTTACCCGATATCTTTTAACCTAATGACACGTAAGAAAGATAGAGGCACCTCCTTATGTCTCCCTTACAAGTATTTAATAACTGTTAATTAACTTGAAAGGACTATAGTCTACATTATATGCTTAATAGTAATAAATTAATAATGTTATAAATAATTTACACAAAAAGCATAAATGGTTATTTATTGAAAATTTGAATAAATTTCTTTACAAAATATATAAAAAATTCAAATTGTGAAACTTTGTCTGATAAAGTGAGAATTCTAACTGATAAAATCATTAACACTGATATGAAATTAAATATTTATGAGAGATATACTGCGTAAAATCTGAACAACAGTCATAAATTCGAGCAAACGTTTATCGCAAACGGTTTCGACCTTATTGAAGGGTCTTCCTAGGCTACAGTAAATGGAATATTCCAACTTTCTAGAGCTGTGTTTCTCCGAGGAACGAGGAACCCTGTTAGAGGCATTGTCAATTTTCGGCACTGGCGCACATAATCGTTATTACAAAAAAAAAAAATTACTGTAGTAACGAATTATTTTAAAGAGAAAGGTGGTGCAAGATGGTGTAGTTAAGGAACTTTTTTCTTTTTATAATTATTTAAACCTGGAAAAAATTTTCTGTCATTGAAGGCTCAAAAATGTTTATTTCAACTACAATCAACAAAAGACTGAAATTATTAACTTTTTTTTTTACAATGTTTATGAAATCGTGTCAAAATATTTACTCCATCTTGTCTTGTAGAAAGATGTGTTTTGGGATGATATGGAATTGTTAAAATTAAATTTATCTTTCATAATTATAAAGATTAAACATTAAATTTGCAATGAAACAACATTTAGGATTTATTACAGAAATTTTTACACCATTGCAATTTATTTTTGTTGAAGACAATATGCAAATGTGGTGAACCTCACCGGCACATGAGCAATCGGTGACATGTTAAACAGCATATCCAACGTTCCATTGAAACAGAATTCAAATATCCACTTCAGTGACGAGAGATATACGAAGGTAATTACCCCGTTTTGCCCCACACACCACTTCCCAATCTTGCTTCAAGATGTCATTTTGAAGTTTTGCATAACTATGGAGGTTCAATATCATTGATTACCAAGAAAATCTCCTTGGTAATCAATGATATTAATAAAAGATTTTATACAGTCACGTCAAGATAAAAGAATTCTCTACTGAGAGAAGGAATAAAAAAAGAAAATTTAAGAAAATTTGCATTACTGTACTTACATGCCGGTGTTTTTAAAACGTAACAAGTTACAACATGTCATTTTTGGCTGTCGAACACATTATTGCCTCCGTAGGCAAAAAGAACTGAACAACAACAACAGCAATTTTATCATAATCTACTTTTTCTGGTGTGCAGAGTTAGTTGCAATATTAACTACTAAGTTACTTCATTTATTAAACGCAATGCAGGCTATCACTTCCACGTCTTGCCCACCTTCTCTTAGAATATATATTTTCCAATAAATTGTGTATTTCGTTCATATTACACAAGTTGTGATAAATGCTGCATTTGGGTAATTTGCAAAATAAGTTTTTTTTCTTTTTGTTTCGGCAAGAGGTAATTTATACTTACGACAATTCAAGGGAAATCACAAGAATAGGTAAACCTTTCGATAAGACGAAAACGTTTACTATAAACGAAATTTACAGGAATTTATGTTTGTTGTTTTGATTTTAAATACAATCCAGTCTTTACGTTTTACCACATACAGTATATTAAATATTACAAAATTCATATAATAAGTTTTAAAATATTTTTTGTAACGTGTTGTAAAATCAAAGGAAAGGAAATTCTGTAAATGTTTAGTTTTACACTCGGAAAAGGCAATTTATTTGGGGAAAAACTGCAGGAAAAAATTAATAAAATTCTATTAAAAAGGAAGAGACAAAACAACATTCTTTCCAGGAAAAATCATTCCGGTGAATTTCCGAATATATTTTTTCTTGAAAGTAATAATTATTCCATAAAGTTATTTATTTATATTATTTTTACGTAAACATTTCGTACTATAANTTCAGTAGTTTTCTGTTTTGAAATTTCAGTACCTGGAGAAGCATACTTTGCTGACTTAATCATATCAGCAAAGTATGCTTCTCCAGGTACTGAAATTTCAAAACAGAAAACTACTGAATACTACTCGTTGTGCTGAATACCCTAGTTTATATGTATTTTCAGTGGAACTAAGAGTATTATATGTTGATGGGGTTGTCTTTTGGAGTAACATAGTGATGGGAAACTGCTGTTGCTGCTGCTTTTATTGTAATTCTCTGAACACATAGTTGTGTATAAAGTAAAAATATTAGTCTTTTCCCAAATTTTATTGTTTGTGTTAGATCTTTGTTTTCATTTCATCTTGGTAATGTTTTCTTCAATGGTGGGCTGAAGAAAATTGCTTTTTTATTTTATTTTTTGCCATTACTTTTATTCTGCAAGATTTCATTTATAAAAATGAATTATAATATTTTGGAATTGTAATTTTTAAGATGTTCTTCATTGATGTTAAATTACTTTGACTTTTAATTAAGATGAGTTTTTGATTTAAAATTAAATGATTTTGTTTATGAAAATATTTTCTTTTATTTCTTAATTTTGATAATTTTTGTAATAAAAAGTCTTTGTAATATTGCTGAATCATTATTTATTGTATGTTTCTTTTTTACTTTTCTGGCGTTATATGTAACAGAAGGAAAATAGGCAATCAGTCAAAAAAATGACCCTCCAAGACTTACATTTTTGGGTTCTGGATCTTAAAATGTCAAGAAATACAAAAAAAAAATTGGGAGTTTTTCTGTATATATATATGAATGTTTGTGTGTGTGTAGGGCAGAATCTTGTCCACCCACTTTGAAGCTTAATAAATAACTCCTCAAAATTTTTGTGAAATTTTTCAGGGTGGTTTAGGTATTAGAGGTATTGATACTAGTAAATTTTGGCGGTTAAGGGTCGAGGTGGTGGGGAGATACAGGGAATTGTGTTTATCTTGAGTAGGGTTGGATTTAATGAAGATTTTACTTGTTATTAGTATTTACAATTTTTTATAAAAATCATCATTACTCTCAAAATTAAGCTTTCTGCCATTTTATAATTCTTAATTAAAAGTTTTTTAAAATAAAATATTGTAACAGATAGCACCATATGCAGTTTTAAATGCTGTTGCCAGGGAAAGTTAAGCAACTTGTTGCTGGATTTTTACTATTTCTACAAAATCCCTGAACTTAAAACAACTCAATATTACATATTTTCTCAGCTCAAGAAGATGAGTTTGACACTTTTAAGACACTTTTGATGTTTTTTTTCTTGTAATTTTATACAAGTATACATCAAGTGTCATAACTCAATGTGTACACATACACTGTACATGGACAAAATAAATGTGTTAGAAGGATATCAAACTGTCATAAGTTTAAAAGGGCTGTAAAATGAAAATGACAAAATTGGCAATTTTGATCATTGAAATCTTTTTGTTGATATTTCGTTATTCTACAATTTCCATCTTAGTTGAAAAAAGTCTAAGTTTATTCCATTTTCAGAAAACTTAATTTTTATGTTGTCACTTTTGAAGCAAGAGTGCAATATAATATGTAAGAATAACAAAAAAATTTCTTGCTTTAAAGTTTTTTGCTTTCTGAACTAAGTAACTATCCTGATTATTCATTTGTCAAAGTGATACCAAGTTCTATCAATTTCTGATATTATTATTATCCTTTTTTTAACAAAAAAAAAATTTCCATGATACTGTTACCCGTAATCCAAACTATCTTTAACTAATTTAAACTACATTCTGAATACTGGATGTTTTTATTACCTTTATCTATCTGCAACAGCTTTTGAAGCATTAATTTAGAAAAGTTAAAACAGATACAGTTGCATTACATGAAGATTAAGATAAAATATGAAACAGTTTATTTATGATTTTAGCTATGACAAATATGAGTGATCATTTTATTTTTTACAACTTTGTGGCATTTTTTTTTTTCAGAGAATGTGCTTACTAATAATACAACTGTTAACTTATTAACTTTATCCAAGTACTTCAAGTATTTATAATTTGACATCATTAAGGCATCCAAAGTCACATAAATATAATAGAATATCTAAATATTTTATATTTTCTGTTGTTTTGTTTTGGATTTTAAATTATATATATGTAACTTTTATATAGTAAATAAACTTCTATATAAAACAACTTTAATTATATAATGATTCTTATCTGTACCAGCAGAAAGTTGTGTTCATATTATCTCATTTTATAATGTGAATTAGTTTCTTAGAATATAGCAATTTATAATTAAATTTTATTAATTTAATAATAAACAAAACATAACAAGCACATTAACATCTAATTTCTTCCTTGTGTAACTGATGAAGTTTTCTGTGCTTTTTCTGTTAAACTGTCTAGAATCTATTTAGTGCTCTAATGAATATGTATTAAACAGTTTCAAATCATAATAAAACAACAGTACTCCTTAAATAACCAGCATCAATTCAATAAATGAATGTTTTCAACCTGTTTAAATGATCTTTATCAGGCTAAGAGTTTTGAATTATAATAGAAAGTAATATAGATTCAAACCAAAAGTTTGAATCCTACAAACTGTGGATTTCTCTGATTGGAGCTCATAACATTAACTATACATAATAATATAACTTCTCTATTAAATCATGTTGAGATAACTGTTTACATGTGACAAATTAAAGCAAAATAAAATGAAATGGTATAAAAACAGATCACACAAGGTGCATGAAATCATAAAAGCCATTTAGCTCATTCCATGTGTAAGAAACCTTGTACCCTTGTATCTCTTGATCATTTAGTTAACCAATAAAAGCCCTTTCTTACTGATTTGTTGTTAACCTACAGAACTCAAAATTTATAAATAAGCAGAAAGGGCTTATCAAAATACTACAAGGTTAACTATAAGGAACAGGGACCATTTTCAGTGCTTGGAAATCATAGTACAAGGTCCCTTAGGTGTAGAATAAGCTGAATGGCCTGTATGGCTCCACATCTTTGTATAATCTGTTAATACTACTTTNCATATAAACTATGCTATAAACAAAAAATTGTAGGATTACTTACCGAGTGTGCACCGTTCGACGACGCCATTGTTTAAACTTGTTTTCGCAAGTTTAAACGTCAAGAATAATTAATCGTGTTAAAAAATGTAAACCTTGAAAAAGTATATAAATTATTTATGTATACAGTTTATCTTTCGGAAATTATCGGTCGCAGCTTTATCAATCATTAATAAATTATTTATAAAACTATTTGGTATTACGAAACGAGATGACATGAAAATTATTTCATATGCCATTTCACGTTTTTTCAATTAAGTGTAAATGCAATTAAGAATTCGTGTCCCCTCAGCCAAAACATATTTTATTGTGTTCGTTCTCAAAATGTGATCGATCGATTTTGATTAACCTTTGCCATTTTCCATTAATTAACGATCTATCTTTTCTTTGTTTAAAAGTATTTGTGTTTATTTTGAATACGACAACGCGACCAGTGGACAATCTTCCAACGAAGAAGCTTCTCAGGAGGATTTAATATGAGAAATTGGACCATATTCAGTATCGGGTTATGTTCCTTTGAGGCCCTAGGCGCAATTTTGTTATAAGGCCCTCTATGTACAGTGTTTTTTTATATTAAAAAGACAATAAAATCAGTAAATAATAACAAGTGTTATCCTTGTAATACATATTTATTAAACTTTCACTAAATTTTTACAGGCATATTATATTTTTTCCATGTAATTTTAAGACAACGAGGTCCTAGAGGCGCATCTAGTGTGCTGTTGGATAATCCACCACTGCTCCTATTTAGGTGTTACAAACGTGAGGAAAATCCGGAAAACTCCACTTAGCCAGCCAGTTAGCGAGGCACCAATTCACCACAAAATACCGGTGTTTAGTGACTTTATCCTCTCGGCCCATAGGCGATCACCTAAGTTCGCCTAATGATAAAACCGTCCTTAGGCGAATGTGACATTTTGGTGATTTTAAAACATACAATTAGATTCCTTGTGAAAAGCCGCGTGTATTTGATTGCTTTTCAAAACTTTTTGTAAAATATTAAGTTACTTTTATTTAAGAGTATTTAATTGCAAGTTGTAAAATACTCCAAATATTCTAGGATGAAAATAAGTTTTCTTTAAACAGAAGCGAAATCAGTCCGGCTGCTACGTTACAGTACGAAAATTGCAAGTACTGTACTGTAATACGAAATAGTACAGTACGAAAGTGTACTGCCGGTCTACTGTTGGACCTATTTTCTCATATTATTTCCCACTCCCCAATTTTCTGAGGAGCTGTAGAGTACTTCGGGAGGCTTAGCCCAAAAAGCCTTTGCTGCTACGAGCCAGGCAAACAGACATACGCAAATACTGTAGTATTTGCAAACCATGTTGGATACCTAGAACCGACGAATCGAGTTGAGCAGCATATGGCCATACATAACCTTTTACCGTTATTCGTTACACAATACAAATCCTTCTTCATTTTGTAATTCCATTTGGCCTTTCATTACAAAAAGAAAGACCGAGCTAAACTTCGTCAAATATAAAACATTTAAATTTAGTAAGAAGGTTTCGGAATGGACTGGAAAACAAGGATTTTGTGCTGCAAAAATAAATTTAAAAATTTATTTTTGCAGCACAAAATCCTTGTTTTCCAGTAGGATTTCACCGCTTGTCAGATGGGAGAGAGAGGCAAGCAAGCACTCTATCTCTGCATCATTGCAGCCATGACCACTGCAAGCTGAGATAACTCGATATGTGATGTTTTTGGAAGAGGGAAAGTCCTCGTCTTATGTTTTTCACAGTAACCAAATACAAGCACGATTATACCCCTGATCATTGAGAGGTTTGTTTTCTCATCAAAGCACACCTTGGATATGTTGTGCCACAAACGCCAGACCTGGTATATAATTAGCATTTAAAACAACGTTTATAATAAAGAAAAATTCTTACAGATTATAATATTTTTATACTAAAAATCTTTAAAATAAAATTCCCTTATACAGTCATTTTTATTTTCTCAAAAAGTAATTTCTCTGTTATTTCTAACCTATTGCTTCAAAAATATTATTTAAAATAATAAAAGTTAATTGCACAATCTGTGTATAAAAAATACTTCATAATTGACTTGTTAAAGTGGCTTTAATACAGATGGATAACTTTTACCCGATATCTTTTAACCTAATGACACGTAAGAAAGATAGAGGCACCTCCTTATGTCTCCCTTACAAGTATTTAATAACTGTTAATTAACTTGAAAGGACTATAGTCTACATTATATGCTTAATAGTAATCAATTAATAATGTTATAAATAATTTACACAAAAAGCATAAATGGTTATTTATTGAAAATTTGAATAAATTTCTTTACAAAATATATAAAAAATTCAAATTGTGAAACTTTGTCTGATAAAGTGAGAATTCTAACTGATAAAATCATTAACACTGATATGAAATTAAATATTTATGAGAGATATACTGCGTAAAATCTGAACAACAGTCATAAATTCGAGCAAACGTTTATCGCAAACGGTTTCGACCTTATTGAAGGGTCTTCCTAGGCTACAGTAAATGGAATATTCCAACTTTCTAGAGCTGTGTTTCTCCGAGGAACGAGGAACCCTGTTAGAGGCATTGTCAATTTTCGGCACTGGCGCACATAATCGTTATTACAAAAAAAAAAAATTACTGTAGTAACGAATTATTTTAAAGAGAAAGGTGGTGCAAGATGGTGTAGTTAAGGAACTTTTTTCTTTTTATAATTATTTAAACCTGGAAAAAATTTTCTGTCATTGAAGGCTCAAAAATGTTTATTTCAACTACAATCAACAAAAGACTGAAATTATTAACTTTTTTTTTTACAATGTTTATGAAATCGTGTCAAAATATTTACTCCATCTTGTCTTGTAGAAAGATGTGTTTTGGGATGATATGGAATTGTTAAAATTAAATTTATCTTTCATAATTATAAAGATTAAACATTAAATTTGCAATGAAACAACATTTAGGATTTATTACAGAAATTTTTACACCATTGCAATTTATTTTTGTTGAAGACAATATGCAAATGTGGTGAACCTCACCGGCACATGAGCAATCGGTGACATGTTAAACAGCATATCCAACGTTCCATTGAAACAGAATTCAAATATCCACTTCAGTGACGAGAGATATACGAAGGTAATTACCCCGTTTTGCCCCACACACCACTTCCCAATCTTGCTTCAAGATGTCATTTTGAAGTTTTGCATAACTATGGAGGTTCAATATCATTGATTACCAAGAAAATCTCCTTGGTAATCAATGATATTAATAAAAGATTTTATACAGTCACGTCAAGATAAAAGAATTCTCTACTGAGAGAAGGAATAAAAAAAGAAAATTTAAGAAAATTTGCATTACTGTACTTACATGCCGGTGTTTTTAAAACGTAACAAGTTACAACATGTCATTTTTGGCTGTCGAACACATTATTGCCTCCGTAGGCAAAAAGAACTGAACAACAACAACAGCAATTTTATCATAATCTACTTTTTCTGGTGTGCAGAGTTAGTTGCAATATTAACTACTAAGTTACTTCATTTATTAAACGCAATGCAGGCTATCACTTCCACGTCTTGCCCACCTTCTCTTAGAATATATATTTTCCAATAAATTGTGTATTTCGTTCATATTACACAAGTTGTGATAAATGCTGCATTTGGGTAATTTGCAAAATATTTTTTTTTTCTTTTTGTTTCGGCAAGAGGTAATTTATACTTACGACAATTCAAGGGAAATCACAAGAATAGGTAAACCTTTCGATAAGACGAAAACGTTTACTATAAACGAAATTTACAGGAATTTATGTTTGTTGTTTTGATTTTAAATACAATCCAGTCTTTACGTTTTACCACATACAGTATATTAAATATTACAAAATTCATATAATAAGTTTTAAAATATTTTTTGTAACGTGTTGTAAAATCAAAGGAAAGGAAATTCTGTAAATGTTTAGTTTTACACTCGGAAAAGGCAATTTATTTGGGGAAAAACTGCAGGAAAAAATTAATAAAATTCTATTAAAAAGGAAGAGACAAAACAACATTCTTTCCAGGAAAAATCATTCCGGTGAATTTCCGAATATATTTTTTCTTGAAAGTAATAATTATTCCATAAAGTTATTTATTTATATTATTTTTACGTAAACATTTCGTACTATAATATATATTTACTTATTTATTATTATTATTTTTTTTAATGTTATTTAACGCAACTTTTGATAATTGTTTCTTTACAGTAATTTACCGATAAAACTTGTCTGGTTAAGTTGTGCAAAGAGCGTTTGACCCAGTAAGAACTCGATAGTGATTCAACACGTTTCTCTATTTTACACTTATTTCCTGAAGTCACCTTATCTGTGACGTCAGTCGAATAGCGAAGGTCACCAATAGGACACGAGAACGAATTAGCGAGCGCGTATCTTTTACGAAATTTCTACCATAAAGAAAGTACACGAGAAAGTTGCCGGCAAATTTTTCGAATAGAAATGGCTTCTCTCGATAACGTTACCCTGCAAGAGTTGAAAGATATTGCAAATAAGCTTAGAATTTATAGCATTAAAGCAACCAATGCTTCGAAGTCCGGGTGAGTATTTTAAAACGAATTCCTCAATTTCAAAATGGACTTTTTTAGTTCGAATTTTATATTTAAGAAAAAAAAATGATCATTCGGCTACAGTTTTAAGTGAAAATCACGTGTAAAAGTAAATGAAATTGATTACAATTTCTCCCGGGAGAAATTGTAATCAATTTCATTTACTTTTACATTTTTATAACAAATTTTATCATTAAATATATTTTTTTTAATTAAAAATGATTTAAATTATTATGAAAATACATATGTTCTGATTGCTGATTTTATTATGTAATAGCCTAAATATTTTTAAATGTAATAACTGACCTAATTTTAAATACATTTAGGAACAAAATTTAGAAACAAAACATTAAATTAAAAAAGGGAAATTAATAATTGGTTTGTATAATTATTGAGTGATTCAAGGACTACTATTCAAATTGTATAATATAAATAATTTATGCTATCTCTTCCTCTAAGAAATCTTCAGATAGTATTGCAAAAGAAAAAGTTATCCTTGAAAAATTTGCATAAAATATATTTTTAAACTTCTAAAGAAATAAATACAGTATATTATTATTATTATTATTATTATGTATTTTATGTAATATATAATTTGATTCGAATAAATTGTTTTTGTAGAATTTTGTTTAAATTGTAAATAATGAAAGAATATGTGCCATCTTAGTACAGAAACTTATTGATATTTTAGCAGAAAATGAAGGTTAAAATAAGTGCATAAAACCAAAAATGTAGATTTTTAATTATAATGAAATGCAATGAATTTCTTGAAAAAATATGAACATACAATTTAAATTGTGTGTGTGTATTTTAAATTTAAGATAATAAATTTGATCATTATTATATATTTTAAAAAGATAATAGATTGCATTACAGTTAAATTGCTGATATGGTAAAGGCATTGTCACTCTGAAAAACCTGTTTGAACTCTGGATGGATCCTCAGAAATTTTTGAGCGTTGTTTGACTTGGATATATTGTTTTATTCCCATCACTATTTAGTTAATTCATTGTGGGCTTGGCCAAATCTATGTGTATGAAATAAAGATCCTTTTACCTCGTAGATCTTAAAAGTAGATAAAAATTTAAAAATACAGTTCATTTTGTTACAAATTATATGAATAATTTTATTTACTTTTATTAATATTTGGTATAATTCTATACTGATATCAAATTTTTATGCTTTTATTAACATTGTTAAATGGCAAAAAATTCTAAAAAGATTTTAAGGATAAAAAGAAATCTTTTAAGAGAAAGATATACCTCATTAACCTTTTAAGCCAAACTGTTTTAGAGCATATTTTCTAAATGACAGTTAATTTACCAAATATTCACTGAACTGTGTCTTCTGTTCATAACAAAAAATTTTTATTGACACTGGTATAGTAATGTTTTTAAATTATATTTTCAATAGCAAATGGTTTGTCCCAAGTAATAATTTTAAATATATTCTTAATATTCTAAGATTATTTTAAATTTGTAAATGTTTGTTATAAAAATACTTTCTCAAAGAATAAACTTACAATATTTGAATTTTATTCTGTAACATTTTAAAAATAATATTTATTCTTGCATATTAAAGTTAAATTTATATTTTTATTACATAATAACTTTAATATTTTAACTGCATGCATTAAAAAGGTCTCATAGATGAATAAACAAATAACTGCATAGTTTAGGAATCAAAAAATTTTAATATACAAAACACCTTTGGTCAACTTCTGCACACAAATACATATTCAGCAGGATAAATTGATATAGAAATAATTAACTTTATCCAGCAAGTTTAACTTGCTGGATAAAGATAGTGTTGTTTTTATAAACTTAGACTAATCTAGTTTACACCTGTTCATGCCTGTCACAATGAAATAAAATTATATGTTGAATATAATTAAAGTTCAATATGATCTTGTTTTACGTGGGTTGTGTATCAGCAGGTACCACAAAAAATAAATTTGTGCTCCACCCCAAGTATTCCCAGATGATTTCCTAGATAATTAAGTATCCATTTACAATTAACAGAAAAATGTTAAATGTATTAAAACATAAAGTAAAATGTTATTAAACTATAATAACATTTTACTCCAATGTTTTTAATATATAGAGCAAAATTTTATTATATTGTATTGCGTACACTAATTTAGAAAAAATACATATAAACTAGGGTATTCAGCACAATGAGTAGTGTTCAGTAGTTTTCTGTTTTGAAATTTCAGTACCTGGAGAAGCATACTTTGCTGACTTAATCATATCAGCAAAGTATGCTTCTCCAGGTACTGAAATTTCAAAACAGAAAACTACTGAATACTACTCATTGTGCTGAATACCCTAGTTTATATGTATTTTTTCTAAATTAGTGTACGCAATACAATATAATAAAATTTTGCTCTATATATTAAAAACATTGGAGTAAAATGTTATTATAGTTTAATAACATTTTACTTTATGTTTTAATACATTTAACATTTTTCTGTTAATTGTAAATGGATACTTAATTATCTAGGAAATCATCTGGGAATACTTGGGGTGGAGCACAAATTTATTTTTTGTGGTACCTGCTGATACACAACCCACGTAAAACAAGATCATATTGAACTTTAATTATATTCAACATATAATTTTATTTCATTGTGACAGGCATGAACAGGTGTAAACTAGATTAGTCTAAGTTTATAAAAACAACACTATCTTTATCCAGCAAGTTAAACTTGCTGGATAAAGTTAATTATTTCTATATCAATTTATCCTGCTGAATATGTATTTGTGTGCAGAAGTTGACCAAAGGTGTTTTGTATATTAAAATTTTTTGATTCCTAAACTATGCAGTTATTTGTTTATTCATCTATGAGACCTTTTTAATGCATGCAGTTAAAATATTAAAGTTATTATGTAATAAAAATATAAATTTAACTTTAATATGCAAGAATAAATATTATTTTTAAAATGTTACAGAATAAAATTCAAATATTGTAAGTTTATTCTTTGAGAAAGTATTTTTATAACAAACATTTACAAATTTAAAATAATCTTAGAATATTAAGAATATATTTAAAATTATTACTTGGGACAAACCATTTGCTATTGAAAATATAATTTAAAAACATTACTATACCAGTGTCAATAAAAATTTTTTGTTATGAACAGAAGACACAGTTCAGTGAATATTTGGTAAATTAACTGTCATTTAGAAAATATGCTCTAAAACAGTTTGGCTTAAAAGGTTAATGAGGTATATCTTTCTCTTAAAAGATTTCTTTTTATCCTTAAAATCTTTTTAGAATTTTTTGCCATTTAACAATGTTAATAAAAGCATAAAAATTTGATATCAGTATAGAATTATACCAAATATTAATAAAAGTAAATAAAATTATTCATATAATTTGTAACAAAATGAACTGTATTTTTAAATTTTTATCTACTTTTAAGATCTACGAGGTAAAAGGATCTTTATTTCATACACATAGATTTGGCCAAGCCCACAATGAATTAACTAAATAGTGATGGGAATAAAACAATATATCCAAGTCAAACAACGCTCAAAAATTTCTGAGGATCCATCCAGAGTTCAAACAGGTTTTTCAGAGTGACAATGCCTTTACCATATCAGCAATTTAACTGTAATGCAATCTATTATCTTTTTAAAATATATAATAATGATCAAATTTATTATCTTAAATTTAAAATACACACACACAATTTAAATTGTATGTTCATATTTTTTCAAGAAATTCATTGCATTTCATTATAATTAAAAATCTACATTTTTGGTTTTATGCACTTATTTTAACCTTCATTTTCTGCTAAAATATCAATAAGTTTCTGTACTAAGATGGCACATATTCTTTCATTATTTACAATTTAAACAAAATTCTACAAAAACAATTTATTCGAATCAAATTATATATTACATAAAATACATAATAATAATAATAATAATAATATACTGTATACCCCTCTATAACACTGTAGATAATTCTGTGTTATATGAATTCCATGTTGTATGAGTCACTTAGATTTTACACATACGTGAGCCGTTCACAGCCCGGCACACGTATTTGTAAAATCTAAGTGACTCGTACAACATGGAA